>NW_022194808.1:256476-268156 GCF_900067095.1 Fusarium proliferatum ET1 | reverse complement strand
TGTCCAACCGGACCAAGGCTGCAAATAGACACCCTGTAGAGGCTCCGGTCAAAACCAGAAAGTCGTCTGTAAAGTGTTTTCGGCTCCTGTAGCGACGAACTGCGCAGCTCCATGAAACTAGCGGCGGGCCAAAGACTTCAGACGTTACAAGTAAAGGTTACAAGCCACTTCCCTAACATTAGATATCCAATGAGAACACCGATCTAAGCCGTTGCTTTGTCACATAATTTAGAGCATTCAACGACACGTCAGCTCCCTTACCTTGATATCCCGAATGGTACTTGAAGAATACCAATCCCGGCGCTGACAACACAGATACTGCATTCCAAAGCTTGCTATATGGCCCATCAGACGATTCAAATTATGCCTAATCTCAAAGGTCAGTGTATAGCAGCCGTTATGACCGATATTTTGCTGATTGTACGTAGAACCTTTGATGGAAGATCTGGACATCCTTCTTGACCTGGTTGCAAGTATTTCAGATTATGACGAGCCTCAAGTCCGGGAAATTCTTGAAGGCCTTGACTTACTTGATTACAGGAAGCGGCCTATTTCTGAAGCGACAGATTCGGTAGCTTGTGCACTTTGGAGCAGGCCTGATTGCCAAAGACGCAGACGACTGGAGCTCAAGGGCTTATCTTCCATAAAAATTGCAAAAGTTCTCGGCCGGCAGCATTACTGCAAGTCAAGTCGCGTACTATACCGGTGCTCGTGTTGTATAAATACATACTCTACATGGGGTGCCGCTGCTGATCACTGGCAGATGAGACACAATGGTCCAGTAATCATATTTTGCATGTCGTGCGGCCATCAATTGTCAGCTGACAATGCAAAGAAGCATCAAGCTGTTTGTGGGTGGAAAACTATCGACGTAATGGCAAGTGAAACTACTCGCGTTTGGCTCTACTTCCTTCAACACCTGTTGAGCTTGAAGCGCCAGGAAGTTTCTAATTTGATAAGGGCGTATCATCGACGAGATCCGCCTCGCCATTATGACACAAGAAGTATCCCATCCGCGCATCCACCTCCGGTCTGCTGCGTTCTAACCATTACAAAGGTCTCAAGATGTATTTGTTCCAGCACCTGAGGCAATCTCATAAACTTCTAGAGGCTTCTGAATGCTCACCATGGCAGCAATCGCCCGAGGAGTGGCATGATTTAGGCGTAAATGGAGGCTCAACTACAAAAGAAGACTTCCTTGTAATTATGAACTCCATAAGAACAGGCGAGTCGCTGAAAGGTCGGAAGCTTCTCGTCTGGGATCCTGACCTATTTGACGATGCCCATCGCGACTTTTACCGGTTACAGGTTAACACAAGAGAATCCAAATGGGTACGACTAGAAGCCGAACAGGGCTCTATGTCATTGAATCGCGTCTTTTATGATCAAACTACATCGACGTGTGCTAAGACATCCAGTGGCCACTGTGCCCCGACGCCTCATTTTGCCTCGACCACCTCAATATACGCTGAGTTGGAAGAAATCCCCACAATGAGTGATAATGACAGCCGCAAAATACATGAATCAGATAGTGACGGCTCCAGCGAAGTTAGTTCGATAGCGGGCAGTGACACTGAGCTTCCCTATGGCGCCGGCTATGCGTGGCGCAGTGCTCGGCAAGCTCGACTCAAGACCAAGCCTAGTCGCTATAGATTAGGCCTCTAGTTATTATTAGAAATCTTACATTTCAAGACTTACAGTTCCATTAGCACATTGAATTTCTGTTGCAGAGGAAAGAGTTGCCTTGTGCACAGCAATAAACCTAGTAAAGCTAGTTGGAGTCACGAAAGTAAAGTCTATATACTTCAATGTACATATAAACACGTAGTTTGATCGGCACACTTTTTCCAGATGCCCTAGATGCCCTCTATGATGACGATACTAGTCTGTAGGTATATATATTGGTCCATTTCCACATACACGTCAGGTACATATGTGAGCGATATAGGTAAACTTTCCAACGCGTCAACCTGTAGTTTAGGAGCAGTCTTTGGCTTTGTCCTAGAAACCACAACTGGGTCCTCTCATAATCATACACCCCTTGCACGTCACCTTATTCTTTTGCTTGTCGTTAATGGCGGCGTTTGGGGTCAGATCAAAATACAGGCGAACCTCAATAGTCAACGGCTGTGTCAGTCTCGTTTAACGTAAGACAAAAAAGTCTTTAATGGCTATTTCAAGCCTTTAGGGCTATGCTCAATATTCTCCGGCATCTGGAACACCTGCTTTGAGAGATTTTGCTTATGCTTAGAGACTTTGTACCTAAAATGAAGGAAGTCTCTATGTTGACCTTTGTGACCACAGACCCAGATATATTCGGAGGTTAAAATACGCGATCCATTCGCCCGTCAGTCACCATGATCTTGGATGTCCAGGAATAGGATTACAATCCAGCTTAGTAGCCCGTCCTTGGCCAGCACCACACAAACGAAAAAAGGACGAAGGTGAGAGTATATATGACCACATGAACATAATATATGAAGCCATGGATCTAATAAAAAGCTATATGAGAAAGTTGGTATCCCACAGATCAATTCACTATGCACGACTACAAAGAGACAATATTCAAGCTGGTTGGCAGGTTCAACATTCAAGGCGGAGTTATCAAGCAGGCGTTGGCAACAGATATCTTGTGTAAAAACGGCCTTCGGCCATTTGACCACAAAAATCATGACATAAAAGATATTGGTATCCTTATTATATCTGAGGCAGAATATAATAAGCCTAGCGAATTTCTTGGACCTGTTCGCGATTCAGGCGGTCGGCTAGTTAAGAAGAAATGGATTGAGGATCTTCACTTCAAGCGTACATGGTTGGACCCATGTGGCGATTACCTGTGGGAGGAATTAGGTTGTGTGGACGACAAGGATGTCAGTGGTGATGACAAGTACAAGTGGCAGGATGATGACTACGAGCAGGGCGATGACGATGATGATGAGTCTGACGATGATGACTATGAGCCGGAAGATGACGATACTGATGAATCTGAAGCTGATGACTATGAGCATGGCGATGATGATGATGCATCTGACATTGATGAATCTGGCGTCGATGAGCCTGAGACTTATGATTACGAAGTTGATGAAGAGCTTGAGGAGTCTTATTGGAAGAGGGCTTATAATGAAGACTCTGAGGATGAGTCATATTGGAAGAAAGCTTGAAAAAGTGGTGGGTAAGGGATTTGTGATAGGAAGCGGCATAATCGTAACTGACAGTCAGCTTCGGAATCTAGCCCTAGTTCGGATGGTAGCTCCACCGACTTAAGCACCGATAGTTCAGTAGATACCGACCACAGTATCACCTTGCAAGACGTTTATGGTGATTGAATACTAAGTTCAAAAAAGTCACTTAAGACAAAAGCAACTTTGAAAGAAGTATTGACCGGGAAAATGGCAGATAAAATGTCAAACAAGTATATTCGAAGTCAAAGTGGGCAGGACAGCGGCGCCTGGCTTATTATGAAAATAGCATGTACCGACAACGATTTGAAGGAATAGCAGGACACGAAATCAATCTTAATCTACGCTAAACAGGCCGCGAATTATTCAACGCGAATGAGCCGTTTTCGTATAATAATTTCTGGACCAATAGCCAACAGCCGCGATCAAGGAATATCTGTAAGCACAAAAAGAACGTTGTTTCCGCCCCTTTCCCCATCCTCGGGAGAGCTATAAACGATGCCCTCTTGAAGTGATTCCCCCGGACCGGCACACAGTGTCTGCAGCCAGCTTCCGAAAGACAGAGAATAATCTTCACGGTCCATGTACCTTTTGAACCCGTTACGAATATTGTCGAGATTCTATTTCTGAAGATATTTATCTTTTTTCATTGACACTTAGATTTGGTATAGTAGGTTCTGGTTGGGCACCTTGTCCTTCCCCTTTTTAATACGTAGGCAGCTAAACTCCATTTATATGCGCTGACAAAATGTCGGTAGTTCTGAGAAATTAATCTTTAAACATCTACATATCTCGAACAATAATGAGCAGTCTCAGAAAAAGACAAGTTTAAGACTCACGGATTAATTTAGGCGTCAAATTATACCCGCAAATAAGGGGCAGCTTTGGAGTTACTTTATCAAGTTTGGGCAGTCGAGAGAATAAGCACTATATCCATTTTAGTAGAAAGAGCACCTTTTAAGAAAACTAGAATTATTTATAATCACAGCTTCATTTACTTCTAATAATAATACCTCAATTTGCTAGCAAATAAAGGTCCCTAAAAAAAAACCTTTTCCTAAATAAAAGGATGAGTTCAATTGTATTAAACAAAATAGTGAGCTTAATACAATCATTACGTTCAAATATTAGATAGCAGGAGACAATATATAATGGCGAACCCTAAACTAGCAGCATTCTGAGAAGACCATATAAAACTATTAGCAGCATATTGATTACTAAATCAAAATATGGATTCACGCCGACTATCGAACAAAAGATTTCATTTAATTGGCAAATTTGAGAGCAAAAAAGAGATAAACAATATAATCAAAGGTTTAGGTGGTTTAGTCTGGCGACGAAACTGCAGTCAACTACCGACTGACTTGATCTTGGCACCTACCCAGACAAAGTTTCAAGAAGACAAGATTCGTAGCGAAGCTCAAGAGTTTAAAGAAAAAGGTGTAGAGTTTCAGCATGATTTGAAATGGTTATTGGATCTCCGGGATAAAGATACCGGTAGGAAACCCAACGAGTCCCTAAGTTCCACGAGGACAACGGAAAGCAGCATCACAATACCATCGCGGCAAATTGTTTCTACTACTCCGCCTCCTATAGATATAACGATTGAGAGATCAGGAGAAGGACAGGAGAATATGCTTTCTACCAGGAAACATGTTGCTGTGAGGGAAACTGTCCCTAGTACGATCCCGTCCAACGCCCAACACAAAGTTATGAAGGCCATCGTCGAGCCAATATTCACGCGCCAGCATGCTCCCACTGGAGCCCAGAATCTTGACATAGAGCGCTCCAGGGTTCTTTGTAAGAAACAAGTTCTACGTCCCCCTCTCAAGAGGGCTGGCGACGTCTCTATTCCCTGTATACCTGATGTGAGTTTATACCATACGTTCTTAGGACATGGGCGACAATGTGACTAATATAACACAATAGGCAGATCACGACGACGACGAGGAAATTACAAGGTTGTTATTAATGCCAAATTAACGAATAAATGTCTGTCTACGTCAGCCTTGTCTGTTGTTTTTGGACTTTCTCTAATTACTTTATAGACAAGATCCGAGGTTTGCTAGGTGAAGGAGGCTATGGCACAGTTGTCAGAGCCTGCAAAGTTGTTAGAGACTGTGAGGTTCCCGAATCTAAAGATGTAGCCATCAAGATCAGCGCGGTAGGGAAGGGACGCAGCAATGCCGCGAGGAAGGAGTTTCGGATACTCGAAACCATTAAAATGAATGATGAGAAGAACCAGAAGGGGTGCATCCGTGTACAAGAGTGTTTCGAATACCGAGGCCACATTTGTATGGTTATGGACTTACTTGGTCAGAGCACCTGTGAGTTCCTTGAACAGAACAACTATCTTCCATATCCAAAAGGCCATATCCAGAGTTTTGCCCGGCAGCTTTTTAACAGTGTAGCCTGTAAGTGTAAAAGTATGGACCTAATTCCAAAGCATTCTGACGAGGTTTAGTCTTGCACGACCTAGGCATAGTCCATGCTGATATTAAGCCCGAGAATCTCGTACTATGCGACCACACTTACTGCACCTTACCTTATCACCGCGTGAGGCCTTCTTCCTCTTTTGTAAGATCTCAAAAGGCGCGATATGCTGCAGAGCGCCGCGTCTTAAATAACACCGAGGTTCGGTTGATCGATTTCGGTATAGCCACATTTATGGATGAACCTCCATCACATTTTGACTCAACTGCACCGTATTGTGCCCCAGAGGCCTGGATATATCACAAAGCGTCATTCTCCCAGGATATATGGAGCATAGGATGCACCCTCGTCGAGTTTTTCACCGGTGATATTCTCTTCGACGCCGATGATATGACTGAATACATAGCAATGACAGAAGCTGTTACAGGACTCAAATTTGAGGAAGAAATCTCTTGGATCACCGACGAAAGGTTTCGGCACATTCTTTCCGCTTTGCTTCCCAACGCAATGCAAAAACCACGCCAAAGGGTCCAGCGGATGAGCATGAAGCATGTTCACGTAAGCGACTATTTTCCCAACCTACTATAACCTTAATTAATACCAAATAGCAAATCATCGCGCCTGGAGACGATCCCTTCCTTAAAGACTTTGCGGATCTGTTGAAAAGGATTTTTGTCCTAAATCCTGATCATCGTATCACTGCAAAGCAGGCTTTACAGCACCCTTGCCTCACAGAAATAGCCCAGCCAGATGATGACACTTTGGCTGCAGAACCCAATAGCGCATCAAACCTCGCAACGCCATGATTTCTCAAGTTAGAGACGGCAGGTCCATGATCTCCTGATTGTATTTCAATGGTTCGGCACCTTCCTATTCCCAAAGCATTCTGATCAAGACATATGGCTAGCCAGCGTGGTGGTTCCATGGTACAATACTTTGATTTAGAAGAGATACTATTATAAGATGGGTATTAGTGATGGAGTTTGAGTAACATAAACTCTTACGCTTTGGCAGGACGAATGCTTACAGTGCCCCATCTTCACCCTCCTTTCTTCAGTCCAAAGCATGCTAAACATTATTCTCCGAAGCGTCTGCTTAAGAGCGACCTACAGATGGTCTTCGCTTAGACTCTTCATGGTGCGTTGTTATTGCAGAAAAAATGCAAGCTGGCTCTTGAAAGTGATGGCAATCGGTGGTTCCGTATCCCATACGGAATGGCTACAGCGAAAGGCTTCAATAGGCAAACCCAGCCACTGATACATTTATAGTGATTCAATGACTTCTATAACTACGAAGCTAATTATATCTAACCAAGATCCAACTCAACTACGAAAGCAGATGAGGCTTCAATATTAAGATTTAAGATAGCTTTGGCGCCACTAACTAGTAAAACCATTTCTAATCTCAAGCAGTCTACCAAGGCTAGTTGCGCAATCAACATAGTAGTGAAGGATAACAACCAGAAGAGGGAGGATACTGGGCAAGATGCTAGGCAAGGGGCGCTGATGAAAAAGAGCCAACGATGATGAAATATTGGGGCGTTGTTCCTCTTTGCCAAAACCCACCATGAAGTGGTCTCCGGAGCCATAGAAATCTGCTATAACATAGCAGACTACAAGAACTTGCCAAAAATGAAACAAGCTGTATGATTAGAACTCCCCATTAGGGTTTACTGGGGACAGATAATAACAGGTCAATATGTTGCAAGGATTACATCAGTATTACAGAGAAAATAGCAGGTAAATTTCATTGTTGTCCGTATTTGGGGTACAAAACTTGTGAGGTGATTGATTACGAGGTGATAAATTATGAGGTGCTAGATTGTGGGGCGATAAATTCTAGGCTAGCTGGGGAGCAGGGAACTGTCATCGAGGTTCGGTATCTTGGCTTGCACGGGGTCTCACCGGCCTTGGATCTCATATGCTCGTTCTCAATATAGTATCTTGACTTGATTTCTCTGGTTTCAGCTTTGCCATTTATCCTGTGCGGTCAAGATGTCCAATATTGATGCCGGCCGTCTGTCCAGTAGTTCTCAAAGTTGGCAGGGTTGGCCTCGCCCCTTACGATTCTAACCTGACCCCTCCTCATCCTCTAAATCAATCCTTCGGACAACCTTCCCCGGCAGCAGGTCCACATACTTGAGACTTAGCGTACATATCACTGTCGGCAGCGTTCTCTATGGTAACTCCTTTGAGCAATACAGCATCTCCTACCGGGCCGTATTTGGCCTTTACAGCCTCTCCAAGCTGACCACATGGTAAGCGCTATTGGTGTCAAGTTTTGAGAGGAATTCTTACAATTTGACGGTCCCGGGGCGTCTTATCTGGAATACCATCAATGTCTTTCTTCTTGAGAGATCCGTTTAAAAGGCTTTTAGAAAAGTCCTCCTAGGATACAAAGTATGGGGGTATTAAATCTTTGCACCTGTCCATGTCAACCTTTGCCATTCATGGTCACGGCCAAAGAACGCGGGAATGTGAGCTCTTTATGTGGCGTTGCACAAGGCTCGAGCCGCGGCCAAATTGTCTGAGTCAATGCTATCATTGTAGTAAATGACGAGATCCATGATAGCTCGGTTAGCGGATAGGAATACTCATTCTGGACAGACGATAGTGCTGGAGGTGATGAGGAGGTTGAGAGAAGTAAAAGGATGGTCAGATTGAGAACCGTATACTATGTAGACTCGGGGCGAACATGCCTTGAGAACTGGGGAGCTATGAGTAAGTGTTACCCTATCACTAGCAGTGACACACTGTGATAATACTGTGAGCGAGGCAAAGTAAACTACCTGGGGCTTTGTTGCACTGCTTTTTTTTGAGATGGGAGAGGTGTCTAACAAAGGAGTGGCCTGGTGAGTAGAACCACCCTCAGCACCTCCCTCTAGGGCCTAGTCAGTTTTAATAATTGCCAACAGCCCATACGAGATATCTCCAGTAGAAATATGATGTTTGAGTTGATGGTTGATTTTAAATCTAAAAAAAAAAAGAAGAAAACATGTACGTCCATGCGTATGATTCGCAGTTCAATGAAGATATTTTGTGCACTGCAACTAACCGAAGACTATATCAATTTATCACCAATGAAACGTCTGAAACGGGCTCTCCATGGGCTGCAGCGTTCAGCCGACGATGCAACAAAGTTGCCGCCGTATGTAACGCCCCGCATCTTTCGGCAACCAATAAACTAGCAATACCAGTTGAGCTAGATTTAAGAAATGACATGAAAGCAATAAATGGTTCACAACGCTCTTTTGGGGGGGGATTTCTAACGTTCTATTCGTCGTCGCGTAACTTCAAGTCAAGACAATAGGCAGCACAATCACAATATAACCTCTGCTGTTCGGGGCCACAACGTAGCACTGTAAAAGGGGTCCAATGGTACTGAGCCAAAACTCCTCCATGTATGAAAATCTTCAGTCAGATCTGTCGGAAGGACCAGCTGAGATAAACACTCTTTGCCGTGGCCACACATATGATGAGTGGCCTTTATTGTTTCTCCTTGAGTACAAACATGCCCCCGAACCAGCCATAAGCCCGTGTCAATCTTCGTCCGTGCCGTCGAGCGACTTCGAAAGGAATCTTGCCTTTTGGGTGGGGCTCATGGAAGTGAATCTCTCGCTCAATGCCTAAAATAGTAGGCGAAAACTGCCAGACAGAGCCATAGAGCTTCTCGATCTGGAAACCTGTAGAGGCCATTGCATAGAGGAAGTCGCCCCATGGAATGGAGCTAGGCGTCGATGTTACCTCAGGGTCGAAGAGCAAAGTGCGAAACACCCTCAATGCTCGAGCATCGACGGAGAATATTGGCTGAGCGTCGAAAACCTCGAGTTTTGTGGCATCAAATGGTTCCACGTTATCGTTGTTGTTGGACGTTCTAGAAGGGCCACCCTTGGTCTTGGTCTTGGTCTTGACCTTGGACTGAAAGGGCATTGAATCTCTGAGGTATTTGTGCAGGTTGGTCCAGGAACAGACTTGAAAGTGGACGGTTGAGGGCCCAAAGATCTTGGTCCAGGGCAGGCTCAGTTTTTTCTTTTGCTTTTGTAGGTTCAACCCATTCTACGGTCCTTCGCAAGATGCGCGGTTGAGAAAGAAGGCGAAAAAGAGCTGTATCTTCAAAATTTGTGACTCTAGCTTTTGTTACGTCGTCAACCTTGGTCCAGAACATATCCAAATTCGACTCGTCCTGTCGCAAAGCGTCTACCGTCTCTTTTGTCCGACGTTTGCTATATGGGTAAGTAAATTTTCCACCTGAAGGCTCCGCGAGTCTAGCGGCGTTATCCAGGCCCTTCTGTAAAAATGCAGCGTGAGGCTGTGCCACGGGTTTCTGTAACGCGGTGTACTGCGCTTCAAAACCTTCCACGTGATCAGCCGAAGCCATCTCGAACTGTTGAGCCTATGGCTGATAGAGCTCGAGTTGCTTGAGACTCTGTGTGACAATGGCTAGGTCACCGATTATCTTGGCTACGTGGGCCGATATGCGGGCGTCCGCCTTAGGCTCCGCCTGTAGCAGTCGCTCCAACTCATCGACGACGTTGGGCACGCGAACGAGAAAGAGGGTATAATCATCTTCCCACAGTGTTCGTAACAACCAAATCAATTGTTGTTCTACTTTTTCCATTTTGAATCCCGGGCGACTCCTTACGAATATCTTTGTCGAGTCAGAATCAACAGGCGGCTCACGGACGAAGAATTTCCGCATTGGTGGAGATGCTGGAACAGCTACTTTAAGCTTGTTCAAGGGCCCCTTTGCCGTTTGCTCCAAGAAGTACTTGAAGCGGAGTAGTGAAACAAAGTACTCCTTCGGTAAGTCCTTGTTGGGTAGTATTTCCTTGTGAAGCTTCTGCTGTAGCATGCTCAGGTTTTTGACTTGCCGATGAAGCTCAGTGAGGGACTCCAGATTCGCATAAGCATCTGAAAGCATACCAAAGGTTACCCGGGCCCAGAGACTATTCTCCCGCAGCCTGTGGGTTGCAGGATGTGGAAGTCCCCTGTTATCAGGCAACATTTCTTGTCGGTGATCTTTGATCTCGCAGAAATGGTCAGCAAAATAGGCAGGATCCTCACGAAGTGCCCACACGTGATCTTCTGCTGCTGGAATCTGGGCTTGGAGAAGAGACGTGAGTCGTTCAAGATCAAGTCTTGCCGGTAGCCTGTAAGGCGCTTCCGCAGCCATTGCTGCCAATGATACGAAGCTGGAAGCGTCGCTGTCCGTCTTCAGAAATGGCTCAGGCTGGATGCTATACGCGCTATTGGCGATGTCTTCGGCGGAGATGTCGCGGAGGACTTCATGACGAAGTTTAATGAGGAAGGGCATCAACCGAGCCTGTGCCTCGAGAATAAGGAGGCCCTCCCCAGGGAGAAATTGTTTGCGTGTGTGCATCCAGTCAAAGGCATCTGGGTGCGAATCCCAATCAAGAAGCTTTCCATATTCCTCAGGCGTGGTGGCACCATGCAATACCATCGTGTGAAGGTTAAGGAAGATAGGAACTAGTGACTTTGTCACTTTGCCTAGATGCATTGCGTCGTTATCAGCCGCCGCAAAGGCCGGAGGCGGATGACGGCCTCTAGCATTCAGCAGCAAGAGCATAAGCTTAGGACGTGATAAGTCCTCCTGGTTGACGTAGGGCCACATGTAGTGGTCCTTATATTTTGAGCCTCTCTCTCGTACTTGCTTTGATTCTCTGCGAAAGGCCTAGAAATCAGGACGATGAGAGGCAGGCATTGCCGGCCAAGCTTTGAGGAGAATTTGAAGTCTCTGCCGCCGACTCTTCTTGGTCCACCTTTTCTGAATCGTGGACTCATGCCTCTCCAGAATTTGCTTTAGGAGATGGTGACTTGCATAGATCTTGTTCGAGTATTCTCCAGCATGTCGTCGAACCTTGGCCGGAGAAGGAAGGTCGGGCATTGGACCTCTCATGGCGGTAAGGAATTTAACGGGATTGGACCAGCCAACATCAGGCAGAGAACCATCTTGACTGTCTAAAACTTGGCCCTCCTCTGGGAGGGGTCAAACTGGAAGTCTCGACTGAGGCTCATGGTTTGTTTTGATAATGAGACGCTCCCAAGGCA
>NW_022194808.1:242970-255211 GCF_900067095.1 Fusarium proliferatum ET1 | reverse complement strand
TCATACACTCAACACTCCGGGAAACATGCACAAACCAATCAACGACCTAAAAGCACTAACATTACAGAAGGTATACCCCTCTAACCCAAAGCCCTAGCCATAACTCTAAGCCCTAAGTAACCCTAACCCCTAATGTGGCCTTCGGCCTATAACTAACCCCTAGCTAACCTAACCCGATTTGGCTCAATAGCCTATTTTATTAGGTTAAGTGCTGAATTTGCTGTTAAGAGGTGTGGTTGTGAGCTGATAAGAGCTGATAAGCGATTTTTGGTGAGGGGTCTGTGCGCTGAAAGATGGGAGCGTTGGTACATGATTTGGCATTGCCGGATATGCTGATAAAGCAACTGGCCTGATCCTTGTGTTGCATATTTATACTTTTATAGTGCCTGGCATTCACCCACTCTCCCGCGCGGCTCGGCGTCATATTTGTATAGTTTAGCTCAAGATGACAAATTCAAAAAGTCAAATACACCTAAAGCCGTAAGCCCTCCATAAGAAAAAAATACAAAAAGGCACAATACTGGCGGAATAGAAAATCTCAATCATACACCCTTAGCAGAGTTTCTAGTGCAAAGTCCTGCAATACCTTCCTGCCATTAGCATCCCGAAGGTTTCTTTTAGGATCAGTAGCCAAGCCCATATTGCTACGAAACATCCTAGCTACTATCGATCCCCCGTTTCAAGATTGTGACAGGTGAAAACACCTTAGGAGGCTCTAAAAGCATTCGCATTCAACTGTCTGTGCGATTGAGAGAAAGAACTGGAGTTCATAATATTAGTCAGGGAAAATGGTTTGTCGTCATACAGAATCATACATGGCAAAGTCTAATTTGGGAGCACATAAGGTCACTTCGGACTGGAAAGAAGTCGTAGACTCTTCCGGCGAGTTCAAACGTAAGCCGAGTTCGTTTCGCAACTGGATCTCAAGTCAACCCGGCGCCATATTTCCGCCCGAGCCAGATCGGTATCATCTCTATGTCAGCTATGCTTGTCCATGGGTACGTACGCACAGTTTTACACCGTACTCAGCCGGCCAGGCTAACCCCTGGCTTTTCCACCCTGAAGGCCCATCGCACCCTTATCGTCCGAAGGCTGAAGGGGCTCGAGAATTTCATCAGCTTTTCTTCAGTTCACTGGGATCTTGATAGCAAAGGTCTGTTGACTGCACATAGATAGCAGACAAATACGCTGATGATTTTTAGGATGGCGTTTCGTGCGTAGCGACGAACATCTGCCCGGCGATTTCGTTGTTCCAGATCCCATTGCAGGACACCAAGATTTTACCCACATTCGCCAAGTCTATTTTGAATCGGATGCCGCCTACGATGGCCGATTTACCGTCCCCATACTGTTCGACAAGAAGCTAAACATAATAGTGAACAACGAGAGTAGCGAGATCATCCGCATGTTGTACACAGAGGTTGGTCTAGTGATACCATGACCACTTCTTTTAGCTAAGTCTTGATGCACTAGTTCGACCATCTCCTCCCAGCCGAAAGCCGCCAAGTTCAGTTATATCCCGAACACCTTCAAGCGGAAATTATCGAGGCAAACACGTGGATTTACGAAGACATAAATAATGGGGTATATAAGACGGGTTTCGCCACATCACAAGAAGTATATGAACGAAACATCTCTATTCTGTTCGAGGCCCTCGACAGGGCCGAGGCCCATCTGACTTCGCAAAAAGATGGTCCATATTACTTTGGTCAAAGTCTTTCCGAAGTCGACATTCGTCTGTAGGTTATCATGGTATAATTATTGTCCATCATGCTAATATCCTTTTAGCTACGTTACTCTGATTAGATTTGATGTATATCCTCCTGATCCTACTTGGTGTATCTCTCAGGCTGACCTGGTGCATATAGCCCGTATACGTGCAGCATTTCAAGTGTAACATTCGTGATATCAGGTCGGGTTATCCGTTTTTGCATAAATGGCTGCGCAATCTGTACTGGAACCATCAGGCATTCCGCGAGACGACCGAATTTGATCATATTAAATGGCACTACACAAAGAGTCATACTCATATTAATCCATTTTCTATCGCTCCACTTGGACCCATACCCCATATACTTTCGATCGACGAGGAGGTTCGAGCCGCAAGCTCAACGAAATCTATTTCCCACACACTTTAAGCAAATAGCCATAGAAGCAACTAAGTGTAGGAGCTGCAATATATGGTATTTAGGTATGGAATAATCTGAAGTTTGGCTATTGTTACTTCGTTAGTGTTATAGTCTAAGAATTAATAGAGCGATCTTTTTTAATATATAAGCATAACAGACTCCTGAGATTGCAGTTATCTAGTAAGTTGATAATATTAGCCTTGCTCTATCTCTCTACCAATATATTGCTTAACCCTATATTTAGTCCTAGCCGTTACGACCCTAGCGGTTACGTCACGTGTCGCCCACAAAATTCTCGCCTGTCAGCATGGACCGAAGGGTTCCATCTCGGTCTATGACCTCACAACCAATCACCACGGGACCGAAGGCCCACTGTCACGGTCCAGAACCGACGTTCAGACATCTCGGTCCCCAACCTCGATGTACTAGCGAGTACCATCACTCAGTATATAAGAACATTCATTTAGCTTTAGATAGAACCTAGCTCGCCAGCTATTAATAAGACTTCTTTACATCAATAAGCCTAACACGCATTACTTGATCATTAAGAGACGTGACAACCCCACCACTCAGCATAACGCCCTACGCTTTCTGCGAACATAAACCGAGTACGGACTAGTTTACCTGTTTGGAAACCCTAACCGTCACACGTAGGCGTGCTCTTCTGGCTACCAGAGAGCTGGGCGGCCACCTTTCTGTGAAGGTCAGCTAGCTGCCTTTGTTGCTGGTGATAGTAGATTTATAAGTGAAGACGTAAGATTGCCCAGCTCCGCAGGCGTCGAATCTGTGAGGGTTATGTTTATGGCTCCAAGCTCTACAATCTCGGCGAATCGTTTTAGCTCATCTTCTGTTGTCAGTCGAATCTTACCCGGCTGTATCGGAGCGGGTTTGATGTCGGGGAGGGTCACACTGAGGGTGAGGTGGTCCGAGCTAGTGGCGAGATGGTCTTCGACAATGGCTTCAGCGAGGGGAATGTTAGTAAAAGCGAGGTCGAGGTCGATTGTGTTGCCATGCGGATTTATCTGGATTCCAACAGTATTGAGGAGGTCGAGAACTTTTTTTTTTTTTTTTTTTTTTTTTTTTTTTTTTTGACGCCCAGCCTGCAATCTCTTGGCCGCGCTCCGTAGTCTGGCCCGTTTGCCAGCTTCGATGTCTAGCATTGATATCGCCAGCTACAAAGCACCGTTCAGGGATAGAGCATCGTAGCAGCGTACTGAGGGCGTCTTTCTCGTCGTTCTGGCGATTGAAGTTGACCACCATCAAGCTATTGATCATAATCCAAAGAATATCGCGAGTTTGAAAGGGTCGGATCTGGTCAGCTAGAAGTTTCGAGTCTCAGCAGACATATATCATCACTCTAGATCGAGTCTTTTTACTGTCCCATATCTCGACGGGAGTACATATGTCGTATGCCGGATGCGTTTTGGTCAGACAGCGGGTTTTCGTATGAGCTATCCACGACTCTTGCAGAAGCATGATATCATATCGTTCCGAGTCAGCAAGTACCAGAGCGTAGTTGTGAGCCGGAGCGGGTAGCGGTATCTGACATTCTTTCGTGTCTGCGAGTATCTATTCCTGGTCATGAGAGAGAGCGATGAGTCCTATTCGACGCTTTCGCGGTGAGCCTGGTCTGGGATGCTCAGACTCCTCTATTTCATAGCCCATCCTAGGGGCGGTGATCACCATGATGCACAAAGGTGGACTCGGATCTCGAGCATCGGAACGTTCGTACGATGCGAAATCGTTCCTTGGCGGCAGCTCGGTCGTGCTTTGTTGGATTTACATATAAGATTCTAGTTGTGATACTGAGTGTCGTCGTCGGTATGTCTCAGCGCCCACTATTCGGATGTGCTCTCATTGTTCTTTAGTAAGGTGGCAAAGGATATCCGATACTCCCTTCGGCAGTGCTGGGCACGTAGGAAGGCTGACTTCATGGAGGCCTAAGCAGTTGACGCACTGTTCCCATGCAGCGCAGTCGTCTACAATGTGGCCAGTCTTACCACAGCGTTGGCGGGCTGGCTGTCTATGGCAGTTGTGGCCAAAGTAGTAGCCCCAGCACGTTTCGCACTGTTTAGGTACGTCGATTTTATCTATAAATCTAGCTGCCTAGCTACCGAAGAGGGGCCAGAACCTCTTCTTGGTGGGCTTCAGGAAGGACATGAGCAGAGACTTGGTTAGCGAGCTGCCCGAGAATCGCCTTCCGGTACGTATATTAACAAGCTTGAGCCCTATCTTGATCCCTATCACATCACTGACGACACTATCACTATCCACCCCGTTACCACAGAGGTTAGTCAGTCTTCTAGGAAAGTCTGAAACTACATAGGTATGCTATTCCTTATTCGTTTCTACTGCAATAGCTCCCAACTCAGCCATCCATTCGGCCTGCACCTACGAGAAAATCGCGTGTTTCAGGGTTGGCAGTCAGAAATTGTCCAACCTGATCTGACCTGGAATACTTGTCGGATCTTATTTGAGACGGTGCTGAGTTTCTCTCTGATTAGGATCCAAATGGCATAGCCACTGTGAACCCTAGTCGGAGCTCCGGCTTCTAGACGGACGAAGATACGGAGGTCCTGCCGGAGTGGGGAGATAGTCGTAGGTCTGGAGCTGGAGAGCTCTCGTCTCCAGGTGCCAGTGAAGCTGTCTGCAAGATACTGAGCAAAACGTCGTTATGATCCGGTGGTATGTGAGTCGAATGGTATGCGTTCAACTGTTACAGGGTATTAAATGTTTATTGAAGAGAAGATAGGATTTCCCTGTCTAAATCTACTTGACTCTTCACCTTATCTCTCCCCTGCAACTAATGCTTTGTAGAAGAATAGAGGATTTATCATGATTTAACAAAAAAAAAGAAAAAGATTTTTATAAAATTTTCATTCTTTAATTGTTAAATACAGATTTTTTTCTTATTTCATAATCGTCTGATCATACGTGGCAACTTCGTTGAGGTATAGTTATCATAATCATATTTTACGCTTTAGGTATGTCAAGAAAAGCAAGACTATCTGCTCTCAGCTTTGGGGTTTAGCTGGTAGGCCAATCTTAAATCACTGTAGACAGTAGGAACACGCAACTGTGTAGAGAGGACAGCCGGCGTATGGCGCCGAACTGCACTAGTTCATACCATGGAAAGAGTCATCTGTCAGGAGGTCTGGCTATCAACGTGCCCAAGTGGGACTGGGCGGCACGCGGCATCACTCGGCATAATTATTAAGCCGGAACGGCATCTAATTTACCGAAAGGCCGCTTTGATAATCCCCCTAGCGCAGGAGCTTGCAATGTAAACCACCAGTTATTGCAGATAAACTTGAAATAAACTGAATAGTCTGTTCAATCTGCAGTATAATGTCAAAGACTATTCAACACTATCGACCATGGGTGAGGAATTGTCAAAGCAAGAGCAACTTCGTGAGCCCAAAGAGCTTCCGCCTTTATCGGATCATGAGTTTAACGTCTATAATCGCCTCGCAGTGCGAATGGACCGATTTGTAAGTATTTCTGTTCTGCGACAACCTCTATAAAGTCCCCATTTTGATGACAGAAGCATGACCGTTTCCGGTACATGTGGCATATACTTTACAGTGCCGCCAATACCCAGAAGCGGCCATCCAATCTATCGCTCAAGCAATTCATTGAAACAGGTAAACGTTCCCATCTGAATCTTGCATGGCCTGCACTAACACTAATGCCTTGTCTGGGTAAGGCATCCAATTTATCGACAATCTTGAAGGACATCATGGAATTGAAGAACGGTACATCTTCCCCATCCTGGCAGAGAAAATGCCAGAATTCAGAACAAATACGGGCAATCAAGCGGCCGCCGAGTTACTCCAACAACATGAGGAGATCCATAGTGGGATGACAGCTATGCGGGAGTACTTGATAGCCTGCCGATATGGCGATATCGAGTTCCAGTTCAATGCTCTCAAAGTAAAAATGGAATCATGGGGCGAGACGCTGCTGAAGCACCTGGACCAGGAAGTCAAGACATTGGGGGCTGAGAGCATGAGACGCTACTGGACAATGGAAGAGATGGCCGAGTTCCCATTCTAGCAATGTTGTTAGGATCGGGCCGCCACTGTGTCGTGGCGTCAATGCTACCTTGATATAATAATCAGATCATTCATTGAACGCACTAGTGGCCAACGGAATCGAGAGCCCCTTCGATGACTAATAGCCTCATGCTTTGAGTACTATGCATTATATCCTTGATTTACCGCTGTGAGCGCATCAGGCAATGCCTGGAACAAACCACTCCCCATGTCCTTGCCCGATCGTTGCTGGAAAGTCGTATTTACCGTGACTCAGCTTTCCTAAAATGCTGTATTGTAAGAAATTTACGAGAAGAAATTGACAGGCTTCTCGAGTAGCCTTATGGAGACAGAGATTAAACCCTGTGAGAATAACTCGGACTCAGCAAGAAAGCCATATCCGACGGCTGCCAAGGCCAGTCATGGAGTCGTGACGCATTTTCTCTATGGCCTTATAAGTGTGATATTTTCTGCGTAGGCAGTAGTATAGGTGCTGCTGGTATAATTAAGCTATTAATGAGTTCTGTTAATGATATGTGAAGGAGATGCGCACAATAGAGATAATGACTACACGCAATGCCAATTACGTTGCCCCGTCACCTGATACAATAATCCCACCGTAATAGTATGCTCAACTCACAAAAGGGCCAGATCGCTTCAACGTCGAGGAAAAGCGCTGTCCTCCTTCAGCCACTGACGTACGCCCTTCACGCCAGGGTGAATGCTCCTCGCCAGAGCCATGTCAACATTGTATCCTTCAGCCTTGAACCAGTCTAGCATGGTCCCGACCTCCTTCACTCCAGCCTTCAACGCTTTGCCAAGCAAGCCAAACGTGGTTCCGATACCGTGGCCTGTGACCTCTTTGAATGCGATATTCATGTCTCTGAATGTAAGCTCCTCTCCCGCGATGCCAATTGCTTTCTTTGCATATTGCTCATGGTTATTAAAAACCTCTGCCGCAAAGATACCAATATCTGAAGTAGCAATCCACTGGAGCGGCTTGTCCTTTAATACGTCGCGAAAACTGGTCATGAAGACCTTAGCTTCGAAACCTGGTGCAATATTATCGAAGAAGATAACAGGTCTTAGGATCGTCCAGCCCATACTGCTTTTGCCGTTTGCTGTCTGATCTCGAAGGTATTTTTCAATCTGGTTTTTTACTTGAAAATGGGGGATATTGGTCGCTTTGCCCCACGACTGATCGTTGCCGCCGCGATCAACACTTGAGTAGACAAACTGTCGTACGTTATGCTTGATGGCCTCATCAATTAGCCCTTTGCCTTGTCTTAGCTCGCTCTCGGATGTCGCTCCGCCGCCTACGGCGGCCTGGACAGAAAAGACGCCCCATACGCTCCCAGAAGCAGCCTTCTCGGCCGCTTGAAATAATGCCGATACATTATCAAGATCCCCCTGAACGACCTTCACAGAGGAACTTTTAGCGAGGCGCAGTGCGGAAGGGGACTGCGCATTGCGAGTGACGGCGAGGATGGTGAACTTGGAGGAATAGCGGTCGAGCAAGGCCTGCACAACGGCGCCACCTTGCTTGCCGGTCGCGCCAGTGACAAGGATGTTTCGCGACATTGTAATCGGTATTGAAGAGTAAGATTGAGGTTGGTCTCTGTAGCACTTATGGGTTACAGTCTCAGCTTTTATCCCAAATATGAAACAGAAGCTCTGCTAGTTTCTTTCACGGGTTCACTAATCGGTTGTTCTTCACATTACAAATCAAGAGCGGTCACCGAAATGCCGGGATAAGGGGTGGTTGTGGTACGATATTCATCCGGATCTACTGCGTTTGGGGAAAAAGAGTGGAGATTCACCAAGGTTGTCGTTACACTACATTCGCGCTTATCATTAGCAGCACGATGACAATCACATACCGCGCGGTAATTCAAATCGAGACTACCTGCTTAGTAATTATATTTCTAAATACATGAGAGCCACACTCAGTGAGGTCGAATAAATAATGTTATTGGTTATCAGTCATCTTGGAAATTGATTACTGACTATATCATAGAATTCCTTTGATAACTTAATATTTAACTATTGTATCTTTGGTAGTAATTGTAGGTTCAGTATAGACCCAACTGTAAGAAGTTTACTAGAGCTTAAAATACTAATCTATACTTTGATTATCATGAAATAAACAACTATATCACAACGAGTATTTGCAACGCCATCGAGGGTCGTCGCACCCCCAGACTCGCGCTCACCTGCAGCGTTGCGCTGCCTCGACCAACCCAAGAAGCCCACTTCGTTGGCACTACTAAGATGGGCACTGATGGCCGCAAGGAAGGTTCAGCTGTTGTTGACACCAATGTCAAGGTCTATGGAATGGACAACCTCGTAAGTGCATTCTCTCGCTTGATTTTAGTTCATTTAGTTACGTTCTCCCAGTTCGTTGCCGATGTTGGCATCCATCCCGATCTTGCTACTGGTGATGTCGAGGCTATTGTCACCGTTGCGGCCGAGGTCACAGTCGCTAAGATCCTCGCCTGTCAAACAACCTTTCCGAAGTCTTCGACTATCAGGGACATACTATATATTACAGTGACAGTGAAATCCTGCATTTAGGTATTAATGCGTCCCAAGATGTTTTATGTATATATTTGTCTATTCTATATTATTACTTGCCGCTTTTGCCCTGAGATCCTGCCTAATTTGGTAACTGAGCCACGGCCTCCCAATTGAACTGCCATAGTTTTTGGCTTTGATGGCTCCCATGGCAAGGTGCAGACTCCAAAGAATGGTCAAACATCCAAGTCTGTCATAAGTGGCGGTTGATCTTTTCCCAATTCATTGCGATATCTTTCCGAGGCAAAGCGAATATTCAGTCTCGCAGGGTGGATAGTTAGAGCTCAAAGACTGACTCTAAGCAGACACAGAAGCAGGACTATCTAAATGATCAAATTGATCCCAATTCTAAATCAAGACAAGTTGAATGTTCGATTTGATTCGATCTTTATTTGATTTTTATTTTTATTTTTATTTTTATTTTTATTTTTATTTTTATTTTTAGTTTTTTTTTTTTTTTTTTATTTTATTAGCCCTTCATCAAGTAAGGACCAGCACCATTATTTATAGAATCCTGGAATCCTTCGACTCGTCCTTTTACGTTTCCATTTAAACCGACCGTCTTGTCTCTGAAAGTCTCTGAAAGAAAAAGAAAAAAAAGGGGAGGCGCATTTTTGGTAGCAGCGTCATGTCCGCGGCCGATAGCGGCATCGATAATGACCTTCGTGACGCGACTGAGGGCTCCGTTAGTTAGAATGCTGAGGTAGAGAGGAGAAGATTGCCTCAGTCGAGCGCCCGCAAACCCGCGGCTAAGATTAGCGTACAATCGGTGGTAACGGTATGATGCTACGGATGCTACGGATGCTAACTTGCCATCCAGACAGCTCCGTGCGGCTCAGTCCGCCATTTCTCATGTGGGCAGTGTGTCGCTTGCGCCAGCAAGGCTCCGGGTCCTGGATATGCTTCTCAAGACAATATGATTGATTGTCTTTAATCATGTGCTTGGTAAACTGTCTGACTAGATACAGGTGCTGCTGTACCTGACTTTTAGGACCTGAATCGGCGACTCAGCGGCGCCGATGGAGAAGCCGATGGGTCCCGGCGCGCTACTGCACGGCGAGTAGCCCAACAACTGCGAGTTTGCAGCAGTGGTGCGTTCTCTGATTCTGCCACACAACCAGTTCATGCGCTGGTTTCATTTGACGAAATGACTGAAAGGAGCTTGGAGGAGAGGAAACCATTGCGCTAGAGAAAGTGCCATGTACTGTGGGGCGGAGTCATTGTATGGAGTCGGGGGTTTTTTCCAACAGTCTCTATAGCCTGTCATGCAACGACCCACTCCTTTCGTACACAGCTGCCTAGTCCGTGCCAGCCGCTTTGTCATGTCTACTGAAGCAATTTGTCAGCGAAGTTTGACGGTCGGGCCGCTAACCACTATTACTAATTACTCTAGCACTGTACTGTAGCTCAGATTACAGTAATAGCTTACAAATATAGTTCAAGGCCTACAGTAGCCAGGTGATAAGACCGGGGTTTGATTTACAATAACCGCGCGCACAGTCGGACTTGAAATATATCGAATTGAAGAGCATCCATCTGTGTCAGGCGTTCCTTTGCACTTCACACCGGTGTATTTGTAGACTTGGGAACAGGTAGAATTGCGCCAATGATACGTATTTTGAGCGACCGTATCGTATAGCCTGGCTACTGCGGATAGAAACCACCATCGCTCCAGGTCTCCAGGCTATAAGACAAAGTAGGCCCTCTCTATGCCTTGAATAGCTTCACCGTTTTATAACTTATTGTTACAGCCCACCCTTCCATCTTGAACACCCCGCATCTTCGAATCAGTTACAATGGCTCCCAAGATCGCTATCGTTTACGTACGTAGTTGTATTCTATGTTCTTCCCAAGCCCGCCACCATCGTTTATGTGAAACAATTGAGCTTGTACATTGATTACAGCTTGTCTCGAGAGAAGGCACTGCATTGCCAGTTCATTTGACTGATTCTGAAACACTACAGTACACGCTAATGCTCGAGTTAGTATTCTATGTACGGCCACATCAAGCAACTGGCAGAAGCTGAGAAGGCTGGTATCGAGAAGGCGGGTGGCTCTGCCGACCTCTTCCAGGTGCCCGAGACTCTGCCTGATGACGTTCTTGCTAAGATGTACGCCCCCCCGAAAGCCTCCGACGTCCCTGTTCTGGAGGATCCCTCGGTCCTTGAGGGCTATGATGCCTTCCTCCTTGGTATACCCACCCGTTACGGAAATTTCCCTGCCCAGTGGAAAGCCTTCTGGGACAAGACTGGCAAGCAATGGAGCTCTGGTAGTTTCTGGGGCAAAGTTGCTGGTATCTTCGTTTCTACTGCCTCCCAGGGTGGTGGCCAGGAAACTACTGCCCAGAACGCTATCTCGACTCTTGTTCATCACGGCATCATCTATGTTCCTTTTGGTTACGCCAAGGCATTCGGCCAGCTCGTTGACCTCTCCGAGGTTCGTGGTGGCAGTGCCTGGGGTGCAGGCACCTTTGCAGGTGGCGACGGTTCCCGCCAACCATCGGCTAAGGAGCTCGAACTAGCCAACATTCAAGGGGAGAGTTTCTACCAGATAGTTGCCAAGTTTGCTGGTTGACTGCATGGAAGCAGCCGAGTCAAGGCTGCGCCCGCGGTAATGGAGAATATCAAGCCTGCCGAGACTCGAAAGGAGACTGCAGCTGAACAAGAGAACGAGGGATCGCAGGGGGTTAAGGAGGGATTCTGTGGACTACCTACAAAGTGTCTTGTCCAATAGACGAGTATAGGATTATATGAATACAATACGTAGAATCCCTAAATATGATATTGATACACGAGCATTTACTGTGAGACGTTGCCAAGTAATCTGTCTAGGAACTCGAGCCTATTGATTCGGCGAGAACATCAAGTCAAGTGGCTATGGTCCAGCTCACTTCGACGTCGTATTCACTCATTTAGAATATGCGTTTTTCTACATAGAGTTAATACGCCTCGCAATACTACTATACGTTTGGCCAGAAGCCTCTCAATTGTTTGCGCCATCTTAACCTAAAATTGGGAATCCGTCAAGGGTTGAAGTTACAGTATTCCCAAGATGCCTTCAGTGGATGACGAACACCTCGTGAGCAAAACCTACGCGACCCAAGTGCTTCAGAGCCAAGCTTTGGTTCTTTATCTGAGTATCAAGTTGCTAGAGCAGGGCTTGTACTTTGTCTGTCGTAGAAATCAAGCCAGGCCTGGAGGTTCTAGCACCAGATTCTATCGAATGCAAATTACAAGTATGATAGTTTAAGTAATTTACTAATTTGTTCTAAAAGAATTAAAGCCTATAAGAATAGTTCTAAGAGCTATTTAATATAAATGCTAGAATTATAACAAGTGCTAAATAAAGTGATGAAACATAACTAAAATATATTATATTTAGATTTCACTCTGTTTACCTCGCTTGTCTAATTTTATTATCTTAGTTGCCGCTAGTATGTCTGGTTCCTTCCGCTTCTTGGTCGGGTAGAATTCGTCCCCTCCCTCATAGATATGCGGCGTTACC
>NW_022194808.1:114142-241661 GCF_900067095.1 Fusarium proliferatum ET1 | reverse complement strand
AAAAGAATCGCATGAGCTGAAAGATGGGACGGAGGACACTGAAGAAGTGACGATAGCCCCGCTCAAGCCTGCTCGGTCTGTTGGTCACCACCTGTTCCATCCGGAAAGCAATCTGATCCTGCGACATGGCTGCTCTTATGCGATGGCCCTCACGCGCGAATGGCATGATTAGAGACGGTTGGTCCGGCGTCTGCTAGGAGCGACAATGTCCCGTCGTCGACATCCTGCTGAAAAGCACTTCGGATCAAGAAGTTACGCTCGATGCAGTTGACGCCCGCTGCCAAAGCGTAGGAAATCTGGTCGATGTTGTCGATATTGTACTTCTTCTCTAGTTCGGTACGGAGATGTTCAAGTCCATCGCTATATAGGTGCTCTTGGTAGATATCATGATCATTCTCGGGGCCGGCTAGGTTACCCTCCGTCGACGCTTTCGTCCCTATTGCCTGTGCTATCTCTCTGGCCATTATTGCCGCCATCATGATCATCTGTAGCATTCGCATTACTTGCGTCAAATTCAGAATCGGGCTCGGGCTCGCACTCAGACTTAGAATCAGAGTATGAATCAGATCCTGAATCCGTATTATCGTCGTCTTCATTCTTCGAGCGTAGACGTGTCTCCATGGGTAGGTCTTTGAGCTCCTCGTTGACTTCAATCTCAATATTAGCCCCGCAGTCATACGTATGGAAAGCAGGCTCATTATCCACCCAGAAATGGTCGTATCAGTGATTTTCGGGAAAAAAGTCTTCCAATTCCTCATGAAGAGTGTCTGGAATGTTGTCCACTTGTCATACGATAGACTCGATGTACGCCGGTCGTTCAAGCCCCATGATGGCTCAACCACTTTGCCCAACAGCTCACTATCCATAAAGACCTCGATGTTGTATTCAGCAAGAGCTTTGGTGTGGTGTCGCTCGACGGCGCTGCTTTGACGGGAAGCCTTCTGCCGTTGTCGACGGTGGCCATGTGACCCAGACAAGTCATCCATCTGGCTCTGTACTGGATGCATCACGATGAACCAGACTTCACGAGATGCTGCAGTTGCAATCCGAAAGGTTCGGTTACGAATATCGAAAGGCAGGCTGGTCGAGACGGGTTTGCCAGCGTACGATGAGTGCCAGTATCTCAGGGTAAAATTGACGTTATCGAAGAAGCCGCTCCGTCTCGTGATTGGGCGTAGAGCCTATCATATCCAGGTGAAAAACCGGGAAATATCTATCTTCAGGATTAGCAACCTTGGACCCGGACGCCTTCCTTCCGTAGTCTATTGTGTATCTTCATTGAAACATTTCGAGCGCCTGGGCTGCATCGAAATCGAGCGTGTTCGTTCGTGATATGAAGTTTTCGGCTGGAGTAGGCACCGCCATTATTAATACAGAGAAGTTGGGGGGAACAGCAAGCTCGCATACTGACGTTTCATCCTAAAGTTTCCCTCGGAAGTATCAATATTAAAGTCATTCTTGTTTGCGGTCTGAGCCTCAAGAGCTGCCTTCACGCCGTGCTCATCAAAGTCACTATCAGTGTAAAGTTCGTCGACAAAGTTGGTGCCGGCAAAGTTTTCGATGCCATCGTCGTTGCTTTCCTCAGCATTGCCTATGAGAACGTAATCCTCTGCTTCTGCGATCTCGCCTAGTAGAATATCATGCCCACCCATCGCGCCGATGACTGTATTAGTACTGAATAAATGATGGCGTACCTACAAAAACGATGGCCGGATCCTCGGGAGATCACACCAGCCATGTGTGATTTTTACTGCAAGGGTGAGCTTTAAGTCATACCGCCCTTGTTCGTGCTCATTTCCACAAAAGCCGTAATCACACCGACTAAGAATGTAAGACCACTTGTACCTCGGGGTTGAAAAGATTTATGAAACTAGCTTGAGTCTAATGGAAGTTAATTTGAGTGCTGTTCCTTGTCGACCCGTTCTTATTACAAATATCCCTAATTTCAGCGTGGCCTTTATACATTACATCATCATCATGGCTGGCAGTCCGTCTTGACCGGGCGCCTTCCACGGCTTGGCTTCCATCACCTTCTCCACCTCCTTCATCGTGAGGTTCGGTACGGCCACTTCTCTGCACCGTGGTCGCGGGCTTTCTTCTTCTATGTCTGTTGGCAGCGGCGGGAAGAAGACGTTGAGCAGTTCCTCCGCCTGTTCGACTTCGTCCTGCGTCGTTGTTCCATCAGTTCTTAGCCATTAGGTATGCGGACAAATAGAGCAACAACCGGGAAGATAGGCATTTGTTAGGTAATTACCATGGTAGTCGACGGAGATCCAGACTCCGCACATCCACACCTGTCCTCAAACCCCGAGCGGAAATGAGCAAAGTGGGTTACTTAGTATGGGGTTAAACCTAGAGCCGGTAGAGGCGCTGGTGTAACCTAATCACTTCTCCGCTTCGCCGTACTCCGGAGACCTTTTGCCACTGCCGAAGCTGGTCAGAGGATCACTTTTCATTTGTCCATGAATTTCGCAGTGTTTTTCGCGTCGCAAAAGACACATATGTTTAATTGAAATTATGGTGATGAGTTTGTTCATTGTAACATGTAAGGATGATCCCGTCTAGGACCTGAGTCCTAGAATGTCCTAGATGAAACTCCTACGATCTAAGTTCAGGACTACAAACCTTAATCTGAACCCTGAACTTGAGCTGGGAAACCGTCAAGTCTTCCAGCACATATTCAACAGATGGTTTGTTCACCTCTACAACCTCTAAAACTGACATTAATGACTAGTAAGCGAGGCCAAACATATGGAGATCCAGATCTAAAGTTATAAGCCTAAATTGTAGCTACCTTGATACATAAAACACCAAAATATTTATCTCGTGTTTGAGCTAAACAGTCTCGAGCTTCCATCATAGGGTGTATTAACAACTCAATCACCAAGGCAAGACAGTACCGTCGTAGCTCATAAAACGGCCACTTTTATCCCTAGTGGCTGCATCAATCACAGCCACCACCCCATCAACGCTCTCCTTCACAGTAATAGCCCCCAGAGCCCTGGGGTCTGCGTTAAGCTTCGCAACCATGCTAGCCGCCATCTCAGTCTGAACCATGCCAGGGTGAATGACAAAGCTCGTCAACCACTGCTCCTCAAAGTGCAGCCTCCGCACGAACCAATTTAAGGCAGCTTTGCTGGCGCCATAGGGGCTCACATCAACAGGCAACACATCAGCCGCACCATTGCTTGCGATAGACGACGAGATTGCTAAGAAGACCGGGCCATGAGGAGCGTTCTTGCTGGACTTGAGTAGCGGAGCGACGGCGGTGAAGAGCAACAAGGGTGCGACAGCATTGACAGCGAAATGATCCATCGCGGAAGAAAATGTAATTTCAGATGTACGGGTAGAAGAGCAGGAGATGCCTGCATTAGCGATAACGATGTCAAGGACGGTGATGCCGTGGTCTTTTTGCAGAATCGCTACAGCGTCAGTGGCATCCGAGACGATAGCCGCGTCGATTTTGATAAGAATGAGCTTTGAACCAGAAGCCTTGGCAAGGGAGAGGAGGTCTCGAGAGGAGGGGTGCGAGGGGTTACGCACGGCGGCGATAACGGTTGTTTGTGGACGTTGAAGGAGGAAGGCAACGAAGCCAAGGCCAATGCCGCGGTTTGCCCCCGTGATAAGGTAAGTAAGGTTAAAGGACATCCTCGAGAGACCCTTAATATAATCTAGAGATGGGTCTGGTGGTTAATAATTTCTCGAAATCTATAGTAAATGATACGGATGATCTGCTGACAATTTCTGTATCAAAATTCGGGGTTGTTTGTCGGTTTTTATAGCATCAGACTTGTACCTCTTTGCGTGGTGGAAATGCTAGCCCCGACAAAAGGGCGTAGCATCCGAGCACGTATATAATCGGAGTCGGTTCTATTATAGTAACCTTCTGAAATAACGTTGACTCGATAAGCCCCAAGGAGCAACAAGCTAGTGCTGGAATATGAACATCACTAATCCGAAAACCAAAAGATACGGACGAATGTCCTAAAGGAGGTCGGGAACCGCTGGCGCTACCCACTTTGAGCAGTTCTAGACGAGTCAGTGGATAGCTGTCCTATTTCTACCAGAATGCAAGGGTTTCCGACGACCCAGTACGGCACATAATAGCCGGGGCCCCATAGGGACACGCCTAGGCGTCTCTCCACTTCTGCAAACGCAGACGTGCGGATTATGTCAGCTCCCAATTTGGCACAACTCCACAACTGCATTTCGAATTTTGAGGCTGGCGGGTTTCAGAATTCCGAGATTTAGAACTGCAATGAATTCCTAATTATCAAGCTGAATACAATTCCTGCTGCTCTTTTCCATCATTCTCAGCCGCCTTCAAGATGTCGCGCATGCCTCTTCTGCGAGAAGATGGATTACTTTCCATCTCTGCCGCTACCTGAGCCTCCACCCAATCATTTCTGCTTTACTCCAATCCAGGTACGCCATCATCTCTTCCTTACTCCAATCTCTAGGTCCGGTGGGTGTCGTACAGAGTTTGCCCATCTGCTTCCAGTCAAGACACCACTAGTAGCTTGCTTTGTCATACCGCAAAGGTAGACCTAACGCACTCCGATACTGCTGGTTAGTTTTGACGCTACCATGAGGCTGCGCCTTATACCAAGCATCTGGAGCAGCGACGTATCTCCGATAGATAGCTTGTGGGTCATCGTATCTTAGTGTTGGCTCCACTGGTGCTGTTGAAGATGATGCTACTGGCGACTTCCCTCCCTGTGTCGATAAATTTGCTGGTGACGCTGCCGATGATGCTGCTGTCTCTATACTAACGACAATGCAGCTAGTATCATCCCTACCAAAACGAGCATGTCCGGATAATCCCGATGATGGGTCTTCCAGCAGTTCCCCTTCCTGCAAAGATGATACAGATGCAGATACTGCTGCTGCTGGTCGTGCTTCCCCGGATAATGCTGGCGAGAGTACCACTGGCATTGCTCCTACCTGTGTTGACGATGATGACAAGTACAAAATCCCCTCGTGCCGTTGAGGGCATGCCTCTGACGTCATCTTGTGTCCTGATTTGTGGCATCTACTGCATGTAGGTCGTGCTCTTGGCTGCGCTGCTGCCTGAACTGCCTCGAATGCACTTGGTTCTCTCTGAGTGCTCGATTGCGATTTACTTGTGGTAGAATCGGCAGCTGTTCGATTAGATCAGTGTCGAGGCTCCAATAGTACCTGATGAAAACCAGGACGGCTCAAATACCAATGCGGGTGGAAACGCTCCAAGTGAAGGGTTTGGCCTTGCTGTTGTAGAGCCTTGAGAAGATGGGCACAAGGGAGGCCGTGGGATCGAGAGAATGTACCGGTACAACTAGGCAGGTCATCTTTCATGAGCCGCTTCCGCTGTTCTTCAACTTTGCGTAAAGCCTCGTGAGATATCCATTTGTTTTGCCTGTCTAGCTTTATCATTTTAAGTTTATCTAGTTAATCATTTCTTCTTGAAAAGTCAACGTGCCTCTGCAGCAACGCGTAAAGTGATGCCTAAGGCTACAAAGCAAGATAATAAGATAAGGCGTTATACACTATGCCAAAGAACACAATAACCTTAATGTTAAGTCTCAGCAGGTCATACAGCTAATGACTTAAACCTCAATATCCAATGGAACAAGTGGCCTCAATCTATAAGCTTAAAGAAGATGTTTTCCCCAGTCTTGGAGGAAGGGGGAAAAGAGGGGAAAAAAGGTAAATTGAGAAAAGAAAGTTTTAGTGCTCAGGGAAAGACTATAAATGTTAATAGACTGAAGCTGGTTCGGTAAGTTAGTAATAGATTAGATCAGATTGTAAGATAACTCAGTAAACGTTAAAGAAATATAAGTTGAAGATAAATATAGTTCAAGAAACAGTTAGGATTAAATATGATATAATAATAATACTTAAGATAAAGTATAATATTTTTTAAACTATACCCCAATCACCACTACTCTTCAGGTCGTCTACATACTCTGCCAAATTTTGCTTTTCTGTTTCTTCTTCAATAGTCCAGTTCCGTACTTTATGGCCAATGGGTAAGTTTGTATTTTCAAATGCCTCACCCGCTGTTATAGACAATTCCGCTTTCTTAAAGTTCTCCCTTGCATATTTTTCAGCGTCATGCGTCCAAACCCATTTGCCAACTAGCAATGGCATTGTGCGATCTTTAACGATTTCGGTCATATCACGTTGAAGCTGGCGTCTGTTCAGGAAGCCGGTGTGTTGTAGGAGCGTAGTACGCTCATATCTAGATCAACATCAGCCTTGACGCGCTCAAACCCATTCTGTTAGCGGTTAAGTCTTACCTCAAGCGTGAGTGCACCTTGGTAGCAAGAGGAATTCTGTTTCTGCCAGCTAGTCGCAGACATTCGGCGAGAGACATTGCGTCTTCGAGAGCCATTGCAGCTCCAGTTCCGGAGGATGGAATGAAGCTGTGAGCAGCATCACCAATTTGAATAATGGTACCGCGGTCTGAGTACCACCGATTTTGCGGGTTCCGACAGCAAAGCTTCCATCGCACAGCAGTTTTAGATGGCGTATTGAGAATCGCTTCCATCAGGATTGGATCCCAATTGTTCCTGTCAGGAAAGGCCTGCGCCACTTGCTCCGGCTCTATGGTAGAGGACCAGGATTCTACTGCGGTGCCGTCATCCTGCTCTACATTAGTCTGCTGCCTGTCCATCCGCATAGTAAGTAAACATCACCTTATGGGTAATACCGAGAAAAATATGTGTTTTTGAAAGTAAAAACATGACATACAGATTATCACTGTCATTACGTTAGTCTTTTCTCAAAGAAATTCTTCTTCGCACCTACGCAGTGTATACACGTAATTGCGGACGGGCAAGCTTGTTGATGGCCCCAAGCAACGCCGGAGCATCCTTGATATACTCAGTAGAGTACCAGACGCGGTCAGCACAAAACCCCGTGCTAACGGCCCGCAAAGTTCTGCCCAGGGTAATACTACAACTCTTTGAGCCGATGCCGTCAGCGGCGACTACCACATCGGCACTGAAAGCTCGGCCATCCTGGGTGAGCGCCGTAGCAGTACCGTCGACATTCTCGACGTATGAGGTAACGTTGACGCCAAGTCTCACTTGTATGCCAAGTCTTCGACACTGTTCGCTAAACATGACAGCGAGATCTCGCCGACTGACAATGGGCTTACTTCGGATAGGCCAGATAGCATGAGTTGCGACTCCTGGAAGATTGTACTCCTGTTCCGACTTTGGGATAGCTATTTTGCCATCGGGATAAAAGAAGCACGTCTCGGTGTCGTGTGCAAATCGATCCCATTCTTCCAGCATCCTTGGGTACTGTCTGATCGCGCAGTAACTGTTTGGACTCAAGTTGATAATGTCACCTGAATTATTAGATCGTGTCAAACTTCAGTGAGTCATCTCACTCACCAGCTTCGGAAATCGTCTTGCTTTTTTCGAGAACTTGGACTTCATGGCCCTTTCTCCAGCATTCAAGTGCTGCCTGCAAGCCACCAAGGCCCGCACCTACGATCACAACGTTTATGCCAGTTGGAGGGTAGCGGACGACTCCATCCAAAATTTCGCCGTGTCTGGACATTGCGAGAGATAATTTGACAAAGAAATAGACAAATCTTAGAGGTAGTTATCAGATGCGAAATAAATCTTTTCGGGCAGAAAAAATTGAGTAAACTTTGTGTTTCTAGACCGTAGTCTTTATAGCTCAGGAGATCGTCAAACGAATTTCCTAGTCTTGAAGTAGATTATCTTTCAGAGCCTGGCATGCAGTTGCGTCCCCAGTAATTCGGGCAGAGACTCTCATCCAAGCCCGCTTACGTTATCTCTCTCGAATGATGATCGTCCTCGGCATTCAATGCGACTCATCATCAGGACTACAACGCTGAAACCCAACATCATCGACACCTGCAGTCTCGTAACTCACGGTAAGCACACAAGTCGTAGGATCACGAATGAATGCTACACGGCCGAGGGATCTGGCGCACTTCCTTGAGGTGCATGTATTTGTTTTGGGTTATTGTGTGGGTAGTTGGTATGCTACCTGAAATGTGTTACTTTGAGAGTGTTATTTGAGTCGATAGGCTTGATAATTGATTCTTGTATCGCGCGCCTTACCTAGTATCCCTCCATCTTCAGCAAGCCTCCGCCAATTATCTATGGCTTGAGTAAGCCAGGTTCGACCGAGCAAAACTTGGACAACATAATCATTCTTACTCTAGGGCTCCACTATCTGATATTACAGCAACTATAGCGGACAGAGCTGGCGGGGTTTATTTCCCCAATCGAAACCTCCGCGTTACGGCTCACCAGATGCTGACAATTCAATAGTATGCCCACTTGCAATAGAAGTAGGGTTGGTGCTGATAGACCTGTTGGCGATCAAATGCCGTGATAAAGGGTAGTTTCTCGGAATAACAATGACTCACCGTTCGTGCACGACGTGGCATTTCTGGATATCTACAAAAAGCCCAACCCCCGCTTAATAAAGAGCGCTCGATTTCACTAAGCGCACGTTCAAGAAATCAATGCGGCGGTAATCGCACATCCAATTATCCCCTGGCTGCATCTACAATGTGTGTAATTTTCCCATGCTCATCAACCCAGCAGTTGATCAATAACCAGAGCTTTTAGTGTACACAGAGTCGCTAAAAGCTCTCAGGTCTGCAGAGACAAAAACGATTTCTACTCAAATATCAGTCTATCTAAAGACATTGATAATTTGGTTAAGATTTGACTGTCGCAGGTTTAGACTTTAGGTTACAACTACGGATGTCTCCTGGGAGGGTCTGAAGATTTCGTTCCCTTAGTTTCACTTATTCCTCATGCTGATGAAGCAAGGTTGTCTCCGGGTACCGATTCTATCTGTGAGAACCCCCTCAATTCCGTTCAGGCTATTATTAAGCACTACCAGGGCGGGTCCCGGTGTCTTTCGTAAGCGGTGTTTGCATCGGCGAGTCTAGTCGTGCCGGCTAGAAGCGCCCTCGGCCTGTTTCTTACATCAGGAGACTCCGAAATCTCCGAGCAGTAAAAAAGGTTATTGACCGTAGTCCGGCGTTTATGTAGAAGCCGAACCCAATGAATAAGCATGATCATGACTTGAATTTTGATCCATATCTTTTTTATCTCCTCCAGGTCCCGCATCACGGATCTCTGGCCAATTATTCAAAATCATTCATCCCCACTTCGGTGTTCTTGCTTTACCGAAAGTCACCATGACCATCTCATCTGATTCTACTGCGCCCCTCATTGCTGTCGTTGGCTTAACGGGGCTACAGGGAGGCAGTGTCATTAACAACCTAGTTACGTCGGACAAGGTCTACCGCATTCGTGGCCCTACTAGGGATGCGAACAAAGAAGCTGCTCAGACCCTTGCGAAGCGGGGTGTCGAGGTTTTCACCGTAGAATGCCACGGGAACCCACAAAGCATTCCAGGGTGCAACTTGTGTCTTGGTTAGTACAATTTCTCCCAGCTTGATGCTGTAATGTAATGCAGGGAACGCGCGGTGATAACAACCAAACTCAAAGATAATGACCGACTACTGTGAGCACGTGGACAAGGCCCGTGAGATAGCAATTAGACGTTTCAGTTTTAGGGGGGAGAAACGATATAGTTAATGGAACTCCTAAAATATCTTTCAATACTTCTACATATCGATCAACCTAGGAAGATGTTACGGCTGAAGGCGATGAAGTCCAAGCTCTATACAGATCCGTATACAAAGACGGTTAGGTGCTTAGAGAGAACAACTCTGAGTTGTGTCAGCATTATTCGAGACGACAATTGATTCGTAAATCACCACTATATCATGTTTTGTTTTTGTTATCTACAAGGTAAGGATAGGCCCCTCTAGGCATCTCTAGAGTTTCCAAAAGCTTAAACATTAATCGGCTACTACAGTCAGCCGCACCGCAAAAAGTCAATATCATTATGATTTGGCTGCCTCAATTGCAGTGTGAACCTAGCTGCACACATACCGGCTGACAGCTCTGCTCATCAGCTGGCCTCAACCTTCCTCTTTCAACATGCCAAAAGGTCTTTCATCGACCATCGGGCTTCTCATCATCATGCTTCCAAGTTAGCCGAGGCCTGACCAACAAGAGGCCCAGCCACATCATCAATTCTATAACAGGAGCCAAAGCGGGCAATGATAATGAGGTTTTCTCTATGTCCTCCAGTGTATTGAAGGAGGATGCGAGAGGCGCGTTGACCGGATGCCATGCCTGGCAATGGCAGACTGTAAAAGTCATGGTCTCAAGTTGTTTGGACTCTGGCATATTTGGTGATTGATTGATAATCAATTGATTATTTAAAGGAGATATGGATTGAAGAACCTTTTTGTTGCAGTCGCTTATCATATACAGTATGGTAATCAGCTCTAACCCACTATCTCGTCCCTTTGTCCTACTCGATCCAGGCTCGCTTTAGACTCCGGATGCTACTTATTTTGTACACTGGAGTGACCATCAGTACCAGGCTCCAGAGGCCACATTGTCCCAAGTGAACACTACTCACGCATTCAACATAGCAATTCTATAGATAGATTAGCAAAGCCTCACAGCATACAACTTAACATATCCATCGCTCACATTATACCAGTTGGACTGGATCCAGCCATCACATTCTTGAGTGTTTCGACAAGTTTGGCCCTGTCAAGTCAAATTGTCAATAATCTCAAGCACTAGAGGATGCGTGACACTTACGGCACCACATGCTCCTCGAATGCAATACTATCTTTGTGGTCAGTCTGTAGTAAAACATATTGTCATGAACTCACGTCTGTATTCGGACGGCAATTCTGTCCTGGAGGAGCAACTCCTCCATCAGCGCGACAAGCATTCTGTCTGCGGCACTGTGCGTTGACGGAAAGGGCAAATAAGAGCATCAGTCCCCTCATGTTCACGGTTCGATGACCTTGAAACCAGTATTGTGTAAGATATAGCTTCAGATTGGTAAGGAAAACTTCAGTTTATATTTCTATAAAACAGAACTACGAAGCGCTTTTATAAGTTTTCCTATTACCCCTAGCAGAGTTACTAGGCTATGAAACTTAGTATCGGGAGGCGAAATTGGCACTCGTATCCCGGCTGAATAGGCCTGGGTTGGCACCGACGAAAATTAAACAATGCGGCGGGATTGAGTTCAACCTTTGTGCAGCAGGCCCCTGTCAAAGCATGAACTCACTATTGCTTTCATCATAACCTTGCTTGTTTGTTAAACCTTATTAAGGTACCCCTACAGAAAGTGACCTCAGGCGTGCTTGGGGGCGGTGGATATCAATTAAACTTTACGAGATTTGGGCAAGTTAGTGGTGAAGGGTGGTAGCAGTATGTGAGTTCGAGAAGGACCTGACTAATATGCGGAATAAGACGTAAAAGCTTTCCCGGAATACTAAAGAGGTGATATATATATATATATATGGCTTGGGATTATGCCTCTATTCAGCTGTAATAAAACAGGAAGGATGCTGCTGCATAAGTTCAGAAACGAGCTCTGGTATTACGACCTAAAGGGGAGAAGTGTTACGACCCCAGCGGATATGTCGCGGGTACCTCACTACTTTTCTCCAATCACATAAGCAGGCCCACTGTCTCACGCTGGACCGACCTTCCCAGCACTTCGGTCCACCAACAAGGATAAGGACCGAAGACTCTCATCCAACGGTCCTCCCAGACCGATGCATAAACTATATCGGTCCTGAAGGGACCGACCTCAACATACCATCGGTCCCCACGAAGGCTTCTAGTATATAGGACAAATTCATTTGCACTTCCATACATCTGAGCTCACCAGCTATCAATGAAACTTCTTCACATTGATCAAGCCTAAGACGCATTGAATTTACCATTAAAAGACGTGACACTTCGACAACGCTCAGCATCACGCCCTACGCAATCTGCCAACAATAAACCTAGCACGGCTTAGTTTACCCACAGTTGGGAACCAACCATCACAAATTGCTTATATTTACTTGGATTTCTACTTATCCCTTCCATCCCTACCAGTCGTACCTAACCGCTATGCCATAAAGTAAATGACTAAGCTATAACTATTATTGCAGTAAATACAGTCGTGCTTACAGCCGCGTGTAGAAGCCTTAAGGCGCCACCACAGACACTTAACACAACAACCAGCTGTTTTTCTTATTCCAATTTATTATATCATAATAAGAAAGCAATAGACTTTCTAAAACGCATTATATAAATTAAGTTAATAAAGTGCTAGAATAATCATCCTACTACTTATCCTTCCTCTCCCTACCCAAATTCTTCCAGTAAGAGAGCAGCTACAGAGTTGGCGTTTACACATCGACTACCACCTAAAGAGGCACCTTTACCAAGCCACAACATGTATTCCTGGCATGTCTTGAATGACTGTTTAATATGCTTCAAGAACCATTTAGTACGGCCTGGTCGACTAAATGCGCCAAAGCATAGAGGCATTACCATATCTGGGTATTGGCATGAGTTGTCCCCTTCGTACTCTGGATCCGCAGCTCGGCAGATCTCTTGCGGCTGGTAACACTTCCAGCACACAGCGTGCCGGTCCACCCATTCCTTCTTCTTGCTCTGACAGTCTCGAAGTGCTTTTTGCTTAGCTCGAATCCAATCAAAACGTCGAGCACAAGCTGTTACGATATGCTCAAACAATTTTCCTTCTACGCGGCAATAGAGACAGCAGCCTTTCATTGTCTCAAGATCTCTTTCATACCGACTCAATTCTTCATCACGTACTTGGTCCTGACGGAGCACCTCGGCGGTCGGCATTGCGCATGATGCTTGGGACAAACGCTACAGAGCTCATCGCCCTCCATGCACTACCGCCAGTCAGGTTTGCTATCAAGGAATTGGCTCAAGACCCCGCGCGAGCAGTATTCCTGCAAAAGATACAGTTGCATGGCCTCTTTGTCTGCTGCTACAGGTCTGTCCGGGTCCAGCAAAACTGTACAAGACAAGCTGCCTGCTCACATGGATTGCCTAGCCCACGTTCTTGCTGGACGATTTGTTGACTCTCGGACGATATGCGGCCGCACGAGCTTATTGTGCTCGAAGAAAAGCTCTTGTTAGACTGGTGGCAGTGTCGCTGTCAGCCAGACAGTCGGTTGGCATACTCTGGGAACACTTCTGTACAAGCTGGCTCGGCCGATACAACAACGATGGGGGCTGATTTGTTCGAGCCTGGGCGCCAGATATGGTGCTTTAGTGCGACTTTATCGAGGCGCCCGAGCATATTACCACGTAAGGCTACAGTGGGAAGGATCAAAATGGTTGTTTCAGCTCCCGCCAGGGTGGCTCCGACCATGAATACCAATGTCTTCCTCGAATCCGTTGCAAGAACGACGATGACCTGCTCAGGTGCACGTGGACCTATGGTCGCCAGCATGGCATCCCGCTGACCAGGGCGACGCTCAACTGTAGCTCTGGGTCGTTATGCAGCCTACGGGCGGCCGCGGTGATTCCATCTTCTTTGGCAGCCGGCCTTGCACGAAACCGTACCTTCTTGCAAGCATTGAATAGCCCTTGAGCTTGTGTATTCGATACGGCAGGGAGCCGCTTACTCTAGAGCACTCGATCAATCCGAAACAGAGACCGCCAGCTTTAAGACGCTCGATAGGCACGTTGAAGTGAGCTTGTCACGGTCAAGGTCGTGCTGCCGGCATAGCTATAGTTAAATGTCCGGAAACTATAATTGCTCATCCCGGCAAGGTACGCAAGATCCGCTTCATCCTCAACTTCTTCAGATACCGCGATCTCACCCATACCGAACTGAACCTGCTCCCTGGCGCTAAACTTCTCCTTTGTAACAGAAGTAGCAACTTGGCGCCCCCCTCCCCTTTGCCGCCTTGTCTTGCATCTGCAATGCACTGATGATGTCCTCCATAGCTTGTTGTTGTAGAGGGGTCTTTTTGATTATATCCTGCGGCACTACATGGCTTTCACCCTCTCTTGTGAAATGGCCATCCTCTCAACATACTACCTAGTAATAGTATGCTAACAGCTACTTTATGATCTGGAAGTAGGAAGTAAGCGATAACTTGTTCTTGAAGCTCCGGAACTTGCTAGCTTTTATACTATTTATATAGCTATTGTCGCTGCGGATCGCTGCGGAAATTGCTTAGCCTCTTTGCACGCTGCTGCGTTATCTTGTGATTAGATGACTTGTTGCTGTATAACTTATATGCGTCTCTGAGTATACTCTCCACTGCGGCAAGAATGCGTCCGAGATCTACGTCCGTATCAACTGCGCCGCCTTCTTCTTTACCGTTATCGTCATCACCACCATCGCCGCCGTCGTTATCGTTATCGTCCCCGCTTCTTGGTAATGCATACGACGATATGATCTCGGCATCGTGGAGACCCTACAGGTGTGTAGGGAACCTAGTATGGACAAGCCAGGGTACCCGATCAGCCCGTGACGCCTCGACATCTTGCACAATCTCGGCTTCCTTCTCTAGGTCGCGCGAGGCCTGGATGATGTTAGCCTTTAGCTCTTCAAAAAGCTTTCCCTCCTTCTGCGACGCGGACGCCGTGGCCAGGCCCGACCCTATTAGCACCCCTCCCGTTATTGGGAGAGATAGATCTTCTTTAACTACAAAGTAGTCGATGAGGCCCTTGGCCGTGAAGTATTTCTGGAGCTTGCATGCCCCCCAGAGAAGTATGGCGTCTGTATGCTTAGAGGCCTTCTTCCTATGAACAGGCATGTGATCATGTATCTTCCTGACCCGCCGCGTACAATAGTCACATTGGCCTTCTGTGCAGGTGCAGATGTAGCCTCCGTACGTGGTAAGACCCTCTATAGGCCGGTATGGCCTCTTTCTATCCGCCTTCCGCTGCCATATACCTCGACCGGCCGCAGTTCGTAGCTCAGAAATCGCTCGATTGTTAGTCGCAGTTCGTCACCTTTCATCCGGTGCGGCTCGGCCTTCAAGTGACTCCTCCAGCTTGTTGTCTTCGGAACCAGGCATATCTTACAGTACTAGGATATGGTAATTATATTTCTGATCTAACACTACCTACTAAATATACCAGAGCCTATTCGATCTCGAAATATCGAATTTTGCCCCTAGCAGAGGAGAACGTCTGGACCCGACATGTCTGAAACATTCCCTGTTCCTCTGCACTCATTGGCGAAATCCCTAATTTGTGTATGATCAGATGATCCCTGATCTTATTTGAGGATGATGTGAAGTGTGGCGTTCCGAAGACTTTGACGCAGACATTACACTTAAACGCAGTATGAACAGCCAATCCGGGGATCGGTGATATCTTCTCACGAGGGATGACGAGCTTCTTGAACGGGCAAAGTTCATACGTGTTGAAGCGTTTTATCAAAGCTTTGCAAGCGAGTCCGGTGATGCGGTGAGTGTTGTTCAGGTGCCTGTAAAACGCACCTTGCCCAGGTTGGACCATCGATTCACATGCAATACAAATCAGAATCTGATACTCAGAATTGTAGAGAAATCCGTCAGAATAGTTGGATTCGTTTTTTTCGTAACAAGAACCATCACTGTTCGTCCTAAGCTTCTTTGACGCCCGGTCCTTGTCATCAGGCTCTGCTGGTCTTTTTTGACAGAGTTCGTGAGCCACACTAGTGTTTGGTTTGATAGACCCTTGCAATTGAAGGCAGCATTCTTTGTAGTAACTTCGGCTCCATTCTTGCCACGTATCTGGTAGTCGACGATACATCTCTAAGAGCTCGGGTTGGAGTCTTTCTGGAAGAGCTCGATCAATAGCATATGTGGTCAGCAGCATGCGAGGATGATGACCTGCTCCCGCCGCAAACATGCGTATTGGATCAGCCGCGCTGGAAGGATAGTAGAAATTTGCCTTGTCAACCAGCTTTGTCAGATACCTCTTGGCGATTGCCAAAGCAGCTTGTCGGTACAGTGACAACGTCCATGGCGTGACCAGGTCTTGAGTTCTGCTTCTCAATATACTCGAAGCTTGCTCGGGTGATAGATGCTTCCTTTTGCCACCAGGGTCTAAGAAAAAGAAGTTTTTGCTGTCATGCCGCACTGTCTGCATCTCCCTGGCTAAAAATTCCCAGACCGGTCGAACGATAGCGAGATACTTCAAGAGGCTTAAGCTGAGGTCTGTAGGAACATAGCGAACGATGTAGAAAGCGTAATTGTTTGAAGCACGAGCCTTGTTGTAACTGATAACAAGGATCATCTGCCCGTCATAGAAAACCACATTGCGTACGGATAACTTTGAATTCAGGTATCGAATACTGGTTACCTCTGTCCTCCGGCCCGGCAGACCAGCTCTGAAGTGAATTGCTGCAAAAGCGGACTTGCTGAACTCGGTACCAGCACTGAGATACTTATGGCAAGTCTCTGCATTCCAGTGTCCCGACTTTGTGAAAGGTGTACCACGAAACGACGATTTCTGTAGCCTATGGAGTAGCGTCTTCCATATATCTACCAGATTATTCTCAATTTTGTCAATGAACGACCAGCCGGCTTTCCCAAATGTCAGATCATCTCGAATGGCGGGAAACGTCGATATTTGTCTCCGACCCTAACAGCATCTCACTTACTTGCTCGTATACTTCTTTTACAGCTTTATGATGAATCTCACAAAACTCTGATAGCCGGACCGTTTTGTCGTCACCGATTGTGAATGACCGCCCGTCAGGGGCCCAGGCTAGGTTGCCTGGCACTCCCTCTCGTTTTACGATAGACTTTGCGAATGCTTTCAGTTCAATCAGCTCTCCAAATGGTGCGTAGCAGCCCTGCAGTAGGTACTTGCAGCGGATAAACGAAATGTAGTCAGGTTATGACAGATAAGTTATCTGACAAGGCCAGGCAAGGTTAAGTATATCGTAGGCATAAACAAGGACGGCGTATTTGAGGGATAGGAGCCGGCCGATCCACACAAGGGCAGCTGGTCTGGATGACGAAGCATGGGCCGAATGAAAAGCCAAGGACGATCCGTGGATACCTAAAGCGGCTCTAAAATGGATGATAGCAGATGCAGACATATCTCCAGTGGGTTCCTGCTACGTCCAGAAGATCATCGATAATTAGAAAATGGCCTCAGATAGATGTAACCAAAGGCCAGACGGGAGAGAAAAGACCGGATCAGTATCTGTAGCATTTTCGACACAATTCCCGTTGTGGTCTTTGTTACTTTCGTTAGACTAGTCCTTAATCTCTGACTCTTTATAGTCAGTCAGATAATCTTCCTTATCTCCGTCATTATAGTCACTAGGCTCGCCTTCCTCTTCATCCAATGCTCCATTAAAGTTCAAATCCAGAGGTGCAGTCTCACGCTGCAAAAGAGAAACCAGATATAATGTATAGCGAATTATGATATTTTTATCACTTCAGAGTTATAAGTTAAAGATTTCTCGCCATTAGTAGTTATTAAAATTAGAAACTCTAAACACGTAATAAATAAACCGTTTCTATATATTAATATAGTTTCTTATGTATCTAATAATCCTGAACTTGTAAGGCTAAAAGTTGTCTTTCTAATAGGTATTTATCCAACATTGAGACCTGTGTGAGGTTTTTAAGAGCGTGAATATTACACGATTAATCATAAGGTTAATATCGCGAAGTATAACTTGTAAATAAGCTTCTACAGCGGCCGGACTTCAGAGTGGTTTACCGTGCCATTAACCTAATAGATAATCCTTGTTTTATATTAGTTTAGGCTTCCTTGCTGCGGCCGCAATAATAGCAAGTAACTGGTTATAAAATAAGCAAGACTACCCTGTAAATTGTAGCCATGGAGTTGTCCTGTTCTGTTTGATATTGTGATAAACTGACGGATAATTATAACGGAGCTCCAAAGGCTACATATTTAAGAACAGCGCAAGTTACCGGATTAGTGAGATAATATTATATAGTGTAAGTATATGGCTTTTAAGGATAAAGGTCTATTGAAAAGGGTCAAAGCTTTATTATATATACTGGACTTATACCCCTATCTTTACAGTACAGTTGCGAAATGCGTGTGGTTAAAATGTTGATTTTTATAAAGGCTTTCAGGAGGTAGTATTGTTTTATGCTATGAAGGTAAGTCTAACTATGAAGGGTACGACGGAGGAAGAGGCTGACTAATGAGAAGGTGTATTATTTACCTTTAATTAAAAAGCTAGCTAGAAGATTAATAACCCCGTCACTTTTTTGGCGAAAGAGGATATACAGGGGTGTAAGCCAATGAAAGACCGTGAATTTCCTCTTTTACCGAAAGTGAGCCGGATAAAAGGGGTGTAGACTAAATAGTAAAAATAACTGAGCTATCTGGAAGCGTACCTTCCAGGAGGCCGAAGCGTGAACTGCCCATAGACCAGGTAAGCCAGCCAGTTGCTACCGTTCGCCACTCCTTAATATAGAGAAGCACGTCATCCCTGATCTCTTTGTTTGCAGTGCTTGAATTATAATAACCAACCATCAGCTCAATCTTCTTCAAAGAATCTCCAAGTCTGGTTAGTACGGTATCAATTCCATCTTGCAGCTGAAATGAGGGCGATGAGTGTACGATCAGTGGGATTATGTTCTCATGGAAATCTCCCCTTAACTATCTATAGTTTAATAACTTCCAATGATAGCTGCTATGCAGGGACCGACATACCACTTCTTTTTTACATGAAAAGAGGTCATTTATGCTTTCGGTTCACCCTTAGTAGGTACTATTTAAAAGTTGAGACGAGTCCTGTATTACTTACTAGATAAGTATAAGGCCGCACTCCTCCTGAATTTGCATTCCCTCCGTAGTGGCCTTGAAAGCCTTCGAGAAAGTGATTTGGTTCATATACCTGGGGCAAGAGTCAATAAGGACTATTTTCAAACGAAATGTCAGACAGTACTCGAAAAAGATGACGTATAATCTGAATCCGAATGCTCTCACGCGTATTTTGAGGTATTCTTCTGGAGTCGGCATATGGGCTAGGGACCTCTGGCAATCTTCCTCATAGACCGCCATTATCCATCTGTTAAGATAAACATAGGTACAGTCCCGGTCCTCTGCATTCAGTCAGTAATAAATCTATTAATTACCCAAGACTAGCACGCAACGTACCCTGGGTCAGGGACATCCGTAGTCCTTGCCCGTAAACCTCGAAAATCGCCATGAGAGGGGTTGGTGGGGTAGTAATGGCGCCATCGGATATGTACTGTTTGCTAACATCCAAAGATTGCTGAATGAAGCGCAAAGAATCGAGAACGAAGACTTTAGAAGACTTCTCTCCGGAAGTTTTACCTCTGCCCATGTCCATTTGATCATCCCATAGGTAGCCCCATGTGATGAAGGCACCTATGACGCGGAGCTTCTCCCATTTTGCATATGGAAATTGGCTACAGCCCTTGTTAGTGAGACGTTGACATAATCTTCAACTATGTAACATACCAAGCTATCAGTTTTCCAAAGTCGGCTTTAATGTACTTATCAGAAAGTGCTGTATCCCTAATAGCACTAAAAAGCCATAGTCAGCACGGGAGAGCTATTGCAACCATCGGCTTCTTCTTACCTAGCTATCCAGGTATCAATCTCTTTGACGAGCAGGCTGTAGTGTTTGTTCGTCTCTATTGGGTATTCTGAAAACATTGCCACCACCGGTGGGATCTCGGCTTCCTGGCCTCTGATACGATGTGCCAAAGTTTCATGTTCTTGATCAAAGTTAAACTGCATTTCTAGAGAGGATATTAACCAAGTTGTTCGAGGACAAAAGTACGCTAACTCAAACCCCCAGAATAGCTGTAAATTTACTTACTAGGCGTTCCGATTTGAAGTCTTATGGATAAACAGGTTGATAAGTGTGAGGCGAGTTAGAATTCTTCAATAGAAGGTGTGGTAAAGAGTAGGAATGAGCTGTGAGGTAGAGAGCATAATAGTCTAAATATACACGAAGTTGCTACGCATGATCGTCATTTGGATAAGGCAGTGGCCCAGGCGGTTCAGGATGAACCCCGCTTAAAGTATGTGGCGACCTTTACTTGGAAGAGGGTGGTAGGCAGATTATCTAGGATGACGTGGCACCTATAAACGTCATCCCTACGACATATGGTGACGCCATTTGAAGATTTGAAGGAAAACAGGATAAGTTCTTTCTATTGGAGGGTCGGAATATGTAATGTCTGGTATAATGAGTGTGATGTAGCTGGGTGGCAGTTGGGTGGGTTGGAGAATCCCTGGAATGATATTATTTGTGGATCACTACTGAGCTTACAGACCGACGGCTCGTGCCATGAACATGTGATATATTACTGATATGTGCTAGGCCTTAAGTATATATCTGAAAGTATTGCTTCATACTATACTGCTCCCTGTCCAGCTACTACAGGTCTTTAGTCTTAAAAAGGGGCCTTATATTAAAGAAAGAAATAACTTACAGTTTTAAGATACTTTCCGAAAATAATACATGAGATCCTGTATATTAGTTTTAATTATTAAAATTGCTATTATCTTTATAAAATTTATGATAAAGAATTAAATAATTTCATTATGAATAATTTTAATATTAATATAAAATATATATTTATATAAATATTTATTTAACTCCAAGTTCGTGATACACCGTCTTTAAGCTATCCCATGTAGGCGTTCTTTAATTCCTTGCTATTAAATATATTAAGAAAAGTTATTTCGTTTACCTCTAAAAATTAATTTCTAATAGCTCTTTTATGTAACGGTTACACTTAATGTAACGGTTGCACAAGCCGTTAAACCACAGGGCAAAAGATCGGGCCATAATCGCTATGCAAGCAATTATGGGTGTGCTACAGCTGCCTTATAGAAGCCTTACAGCGCTGTTACGGGCACGAATCGTAACACTTAACCATTACGCCATAGGGCAAAAGATTGGGCTATAACTGCTATTATAGCAATTGCAGTAGTGTATACAGCTACTTATAGAAGCCTTACAGCACTGTTAAGGGGACGAATGATAATATTTTAAGCCTCTTAAGGTTATTTTTCTTTTATAAGCTAAAAGATACTAGTTATTTAAAGTGAGAAAGTAAGTTTATTTATCTAATTAAAATAGTAAATTAAAATAATAAATTAATATAATTAGTTTATAATTAAAAAGAGCTATTTTAATTTACTCAGTATTATCTAATTTATTAAAAGGGTCTATTATGGCTATTGTCTTTATATAAATATCCTTAAAGTCTTTATCTTTTTCTGTTACTTTAGCTCTATTAAAGACAGGGTTAATTAAGAAAATTAGGTTATTGACTATTTTGAAAGAGAGCCCTTAGTGCCACTACAGGCTATTATATTTGTGTTATGTTATAGTATTAGAATTATAATCAAAGTTGATAATAGGAATTTAAGTCAAAAGCTAAATAACTTTATCAATCCTTGAGATTTTAGTTACAGATATCTTAGCTTATATATATCTATCAAATGAAAAAAAAAAAAAAAAAAAAAACCGCCAGCTACTAAGCAGCGCTTTTATATATGTATAAATAAGGTTATGATATAAATTATATTAGGGTTACTTTTAGTAATCGCGGACACACTTGCTGTCAATTTTCCTGCCTCACCACCAGGACCAGCAATCACAATCGGTGGTGCCTTGCCAAGACTAGCACCGACCGGCCCATCACGGCCTAACAGTCAGCTCTCATAATTGAATGACCACATGACTCAGTCGTCGGCAATTCGACGGCCTACTGAAGGCTTTCTATCTGGTATCTAAAGAAATAGGGCGTTGCCTTCACTTCCTGCTGTCTTAGCCCTAATCAGCATTCGGTTCAACTTCTTCGCCAAGGCAGGCTGGGCCATCCTTCTTTAAACGGCAGCAGCGATGATAGAGCTTTCTGGTATCGCGTCATAAAGCTAGCATACCCTTGCACCAGCCGCTAAAAGATCTAAAGCGGGGCGGGCCGATCTTGACTACAAGAATCTAGTATTGCAAGATTGGCTTTTCGGCTCTCTACTATTGACTTCGAGCATTGAATATTATCACACCTGATAGACAACTGGCACACAGCCGCATTTATCCGCCCCCCCATCATTGAGCTCATCGCCTGCTGTCTGCATCACATGACGCTTAACGAATTCCAAGGCTCAGGCGACATATTACAGGGATGTCTGCAAGTTCAGTCCCCCGTTGCGTAATCTCGGCCTGTTTTCTCCTTGTTGATGCTGATTGAGAATATACGGCCGCTTCCCTTTTATTTGTTTTGATGCACCTTTGTAAGCAACTGTCGCATTTTAATGAATCACAACATGACTCGTCCACTTATGAGACAAGAGACAAGAGACAGCACAAAGAGCGCATCGGCCCCGCACAAGTCATTGCTACAATGCAGCCTGATCTCAACAGCATTACTTATCGCATTACATAAGTTTTCACTGACGTGGCAGTCATTGCGTTCTGTACCCCCACCTCCTGTCTCGTCTAACGCATCATCTTTCGCGAACAGGTACGCTTCCGGTATTCTTATGAGGCTGACGTGCAGTTTTGAGCAATTGTCCAAACTGGTCGGAAAGCCCTCCGGCGACAGTGTACATGTCAAGGTAGTACTGACCCCGCCACGTAGCATTGTGAAAGCAAATTGTAACGAAGAGCTGTGGATCTTTAGATGAAGGAGAAGCGTGGGTTTTAACAGAACTATAAAGGTCTCCGGAATGATGAATCACTCTACCGTCAAGTTGGAACCAGACTTTCATTCAAATCCTTCTTTACACGAGCTTTGGGAGACTCTAAACAACATAGACTCTCTGCCAATGCGTACGATATCTGCATCTCGTTGCCTAACTCGAATAGAGTCAAAGAATATCCCAGCGATGAAACTTGAGTATGGTTGAAATGGACGTCAAGAAGTACTTCTTGTTCTCGTATTATTGATGGTTTACTGGTATATCACTCAACAGAGGGAAGCCAAGGTCAAACATGTAACGCTTTTAGGATATATCTGAGTGACAAGTACGATCGCTTAGGGGCATCTAAATCCATATATACGATGCGGAAACAGTCAAGTTCAAGAGAATGACGCTCTTTATATCTCTCTTATAATAAGGCTTCATGGTCTTCCCTACCCTCCTTCAACGATCAAAAATAGTGACGTTTGAAAATACTGTCTCTGTTTACTATTGACTTGTATGGAATGGCTCTTAATTGTCCTTTCCGTCAGTCATCTAATAGCTTAGTTTTATTGATATCTAAGATTGTTAAGTATTTAGACTACATTTTATCGAGTATAGACCTTAATTTGTTACGATTAGGACTTACAATACGAATTGGAATGGCGGCGCAAGCCATCGGCCAGAATTAAACCCCATTCGCGTCTGGACGACTTGAGTAGAAGCGAGATATCTTGTTAGTAGTAGGTGACTGCTTCCATAGGCTTTGCCTCATCAGGATCTGATTGATCTGCAATCGAGCTCGTGAAACGGCTGGTTCGTCTTGCTCAATGCTGATGGTTATTCCGAAAGGATGTGCTGCACAGCTCGGTCATTCGGTGCTCAGATGGGCATGATGATCAGTGTGATCTGAAATCAAGTCTGAGCGACACCTTACTTCACTACCTGGGACTTGCTGCGCTCGCGGATTGACAAAGCTCGCGTGTATACATTGTTGTCGGCGTATGGCAGCGGCTTACAGTCAGGGGCAGCCGAGCGAGGTGTCTGTTCCAGCGTCATACGGTCATCTAACGTTGAATTGCTTATGGATAGCCAAGTCTGTCTGATTGAAGAACCCAAGAAGACGGCAAACTGTTGAGTGAATGAGACATTCGTCACTCCTTCTCCTGAATTTCTTTCTGGTGATGACGACGTTGGAGCTATGATCTTTCGGGATGCCTTGAGTCATCGACACGAACGTCGTTGAGGATATCTAATACAGTTCTTCTCTTCAACCCTTGTTGTCGTACATTTATCGAACATGCTCGACCGTTTGATTATACTGTTTAAATAGACTCATTTCAAGATTCCATACAAGTTAATTAGCATACTGAAAATATTCAACTACTGTAGTGGGAGGTATGTATCATCTTCTCACGGAGGCAATATAGCGGGAATAACCAGTACTACCTAGCTGTATTCTGTAACGAGCTTGAATATATCGAGCGGACCTGAATAAACCTATGAGCTCGTAGTTTTTCTTCTTCCATGGTTCCTTCATGATGTTATCTTCTGGACTCATACCACAATGTTCACTAATCGTTCCATTCAAAACCATGTCACTCGATATACGTGGCAACCTCCAAGATGTTCTATCGTTTTTCATGAAGGAATGGCCCATTGTCATTAATATGAAAACCTGTCGCGTCGCCTGGAATGCCAACTCACCCGCAGTGTAGTTGACTAGCAACGGCATGTCTTCGTAGCCTTCCATCATCTTCATGGTTCACAAGTTTCTCGTTGTCAGCTACTCCACTGGCTACAAAGCCTCGGTGGACATACCAAAGTCGCGTACAACACGCTGAGGGGGAGTCATTTGTACCAGAAATTGGCGTAACAATGAGTGAGGCCTTGACACAGCATCCATTTCTTCCTGTTTCGCCTCAAGATGGCTACGTATAGCATACTGTTTGCCTTCATTGTGAAGCATTTCACGATTCTATTTCGTCCTCTGAAGTATTTCTTGATTAATTCGGGGGAGAGACCCAATGGCTTCCGCGAGGGCCATAACATTATGGCGAGACGGCAGGATGATGGTGGGTCGGTTGGGGATACCTGGTGGCCGACTAGATGTCGATAGGATGGAAAGGCGTAGATAGTCCTGATACCGCTCAGCGTTGATTGAATCAGAAAACCGCCAAGGCAACACAAGCGTTATCTTCCCTCGATGACTCCACTTAGTCCCGATAAGATCCATCAAGCAATTCATGGCTTGCTCACAAATTCTGTTTTTCTCCGTTGCCGTGGTTCCGTGTATCAAGCTTTCATGAATGACTAACTGTACCCAGAGTTGTGTAAAGACGTTGGAGCGATCCTGATACTCTATGGCGTTCAGAGCACCACAGATCTGGGGCGACGGCGTATAAGGGGTTTGAAGTTGATAGTTGGCAACAGAGACCCAGGAGGAAAAGTCAACACATTGTGGTGGCGAGAAATAGGGTGCCCAGTATTGTATCCGAAAAAATGCCACTTTCTGGTACCATGTCCGAGGTCTCTAATCTGTGGTGACGTCTTTGCTTGAGTCGCTATTAAATGCGACTAGGATGTATCTTCCAATTACGCAACGAAAATGATCATGAAATGGATCTGTGTAGCTCTCGACTATTCCCCACAGAGCTTTGAACTTCCGGTAAAGATTCAGGAAGTAGAGATTGCTCCAAGACGCGATATTCTCACAATCAAATTCGTTTTTCGCTTGATTAAGAAAATGTCTCAAAAATAGCTCGATACTAATACTAAATACAGCAAGACGCTGCACATTCATCTGAGATAGAAAGCCTCGCTGGATGGGATTTCGAGGTACCAAATTTGGATAAGCTTTTCGAAAGCAATATGTCCAGAGCATCCCTGACCTTTGAATAGTCTCATTTAAGCCGAGGCCGAGGCGCTCTCGCCGCTCTCTGGTGTGGTGTGTTCGGCTACGTGCAGTCCATCGCGAAAGCCAAATCCAATTACCATACGGGAATTGCTCTTTACTGGTCAGCGCATAGGTGAGAAGTCGGCAAAACAGCTGGGCTGTATAGAAAGCAAGAATCAGAGAAGGTGGTGAAATAGTGTTGGAGATGTGAGCTTCGCGAAATAAGTGATCTAGAGGAACAATGAATCTAGCAGCTCGCGTGAACACAAGATCGTTTATGTCTTTGGTAGATACGACCCAGAATGGTTGGTGATTGGTGCCAGTAGATGTAGGGGAAATTTCGAGAGACCCTTGGGCCATATCAGGATTTTGGCTTGGCTCAAAGTAGCCGTCATGCCACATTGTAAGAATCACGTCAAGCCGAAATGTCCTCTCTTTACGGATGCCATAGTTTGTTGAGTTTCTTGCATCCATGGCAGCTTTGATATGACGTTTGTTGGCATCCCACGCTTCGATAGAGCATTACGATGGACGTGGAAGGTTGGTGCTTGATGGCGGCCCTGATCGGCCGATGAAAGATCGCTGATCATACTCTGATTCAAAGCAAAAAGGGGAAGAAGCCCCGAGCCAAATAATTCGTATTCACTAAACATGACAGCGAAGACTTCTTTGTCACAGCTGTATGCCTTGGCACGAATAATGCCTGGCTTGTGCTCATCTGGATGGCCTGGGTTCGATGCGCGCGTACGCTTCGCTTTGACTTGGTAATCTCCAAGTTCACGGAGCAAAAACCGCTGAAAAGTTTGAGCATTCATCGGGGACGTGGTTACACATCTGTACAACTGCTCATATAGATAAGGATGGCACTGACTCTTCCAAAACAGAGTGTAAGGTTTTGGCATCACTTGGCTAGAAGATGGAGGTGTCGCGATATAATCACGAGTCCCGATATGAATCCAGCAAGAACTATTGGGGCCATAGGAGCCCGTCTCACCAAACACTGTGGACAGAGGGGGAATAAATTCTCGAAGTTGCTCGACGCGCTCCCGAAGAGAGTCAGAGAGCCCGGCCACGTCACCCTCAACCGATGTGTACCTGGTCCAAACACTCAGTATTATATTAACCGTGACACTAGGTTATTTCAACATACAATTACACCTAGAGTTATAGAAGACCTTAAAAATCTGGTCGTAGGCACGGTTAGACGGGTCGAGGAGCTCGGGGGTCCATCCAGTATTTCCTTGTCGAATATAGTCGATGAAACTTTGCGAGGCTGAGCGGCGGGCAAAGTAGCATCATCACCCAAGCTATCTTGAGGTTCGACGCTAGAACTCCCCACATCGGCCTGCTGAAACACGATAGGATGTTGTACAGACATACTTGTAGTGGCACGACCGTGATGATTTGTCGATTCCGATGGCCTTGGTTCAGTCGGGGGTATCGTCGGTGTAATGCGTAACCGATGCCGCCTGTAGCGAAACTCTCGCACGCGTTGTCTCGTGAGAGCTCGCGTCAATTCAAGAGGTGCCGTTCGACGCACGCACAAAGACGCTGAGTTTACATCCTCAGGTGCAGCAGCCTATTGCGTGCCATTCTGTATATCTATCAGCTGTCCAGAAGAACAGGGAACGACCTCAGGATCAATTGCATCACAGGTTGTTGGGCAGCAGGACGCTCGGTTATCGAGACCTGGTGCTGATATAACGCTTCCATGAGCAGTCGATACGGGAGTTGAAATCGGAATCGACACTTGATGCGTCGAAGGGCTGATGGTGTTCATATCAGGCCCGACGTGATGGCGCGACGCGTCCCCAGCCAACACCAAATTGCGTGTAGGGTCCACCATGCGAACCCCACTATGGCCTGAATATTCCTCGCGAACCAGCGCTTGTTGCATTTGGCGCTTCAGGAAACGGCGATTTCTCGCCCGTTCACGCTCGCTCTCGATCTTATTTGGATTCGTGACGGCTCGGCGACCCATCGTTCATCAGAGGCTTGGGAAACATACTCATATGGCTGTGGCCGAAAACGGCACCTTGAGGCCGACTTTCACCAGCCCCTGTTATTTAAGTTTTAAATGTGGGGTGGTGCCCCGCGCGGCTGAACTGTAACGGTTTAGCATGGTCTTATGTCATTTATATAGTTATGCTTAACTTGTGAAGGTTTTGCATAATATAACCCCAGTGGGTTAAAGCAGGGTTTAAAATTGTTATTCGGGTTACTATTGGCTCTTAGAGGAGTTGCAGGGATACCGTCCATTTTAAACAGAATTTATTTGGCTGCGACAAGGCAGGGGAAGAACGGCTCGACTAATGCTTACCCTGTAGTTACTATTTCTTAAGTTTCACGACCGATTTTAAGCCCATCAAAGCATCAATGGATAGTTTTGTAATAAAGCAGGATCTTGAATGTTCTTTTATTCGCTTTAGTCCATATTCCAATGCGTGAAATCGATGGTGTGATGTTATTGCGTTGTGTAAAGCTTGCTTGAACCCGTACCACACAAAGGCTAGACACCGAAACCCTGAGCCTTACATCGATAAATGATATTATGTAAGTCACCTGGATCGGGAATTGGCAGCTTCAGTTTTTATACCCCGGGGGTACGAATAGGTCATATATATATAGTGCGCTTCCTCAGAGACTTGACTTGGTAGACGTCGATTTGTACCCCAGGGTTGAAAATCATAGGCCACCTTTTCTGAATACGACACGACCTCTTGGTTTGTATTCTGGGGTTAAAAACTTATGGTTCCACTTACTTCACACAACCCTCTAAAGCCATTTAATTTTACTCTATTGACCTACCTTGTGACCCATTTTTACGCCACAACCTAAGCTAAAACGCTTGGGAGCCAAGGTCATCATCTTTGGCCATCTTTGGCCTAGACGCAACAAGAGCAACATCCCACAACTTAATCCCGTACAGTCTCAATCTGCCGTACTTCGAAGCCCTCCTTTTGCAACTTGACTTCTTCGACCCTGGCATCCAGGTCACTCATGCGCTTCTGCGAGGTGCCCGGCACAAACCAAGACGTGCTCGAAAACAAGACATTCATCTCTTCAAGCGGCAGCAGCTTCGTCTCTGGCATGAACGCCCAGAAAAAGATGGCGTTGGTGAAATTGCAAACCACGAATACCAGGAAGTACCTCCAACCGATGTTCTCGATAGCCGGGGCCGTAACCTGTCCAATCATGGTGTTGAAAGCGAATGAGGCCATGACACCGATAGAGATGCCCTTGGAACGGGTCTTTGTGTCAAATACCTCGGCGGGAATGATCCACGAAAGGGAGCCGCAGGTGAAGGAGAAGCTGACTTGATAGCACCAATTGGTGACAATGAAAAGCCAGCCAAGTGAATTTTGCATCGAATGCGAAACGTGAGGGAAACTAGCCTGAGCTGCGGTAACAATGACGAAGCAGATACAGTTGATACCGTTGCCGACGATTAACGGCCAGCGACGACCAAGTTTATCAATGAAAAGCACGGTACAGAGCTGCGCAAGAACAGAGAGTACGTTGCTGATGGCCTGATACTTCAATGAATCTGTGGTGTCAATGTTCATAGCTTTGTAGATATCCGGGGTGAAGTACTGGATGGCTGATACACCGGTCATCTGGACGGAAGCCTGCAGGGCGGTGACAAGAAAAAGTCGGCGGAAGCTCGCACGGTCAGTAAATAAATCCCGGTAGCCTTTTGCTTCGAGTTCGTGCTCGTGAGAAATAGTAGTCTGGATTTGGAGGTACTCGGCCTGGACCCAAGGGTCATTTTCGTTTCCATTGGTGTGAAGTTTAGCTAAAGTCTTGAGTCCTTCCTCCTCCCTGCCGTGGTCAATCAGCCAGCGGGGTGATTCCGGGAAGAGCAAAATCATGAGAGCAAGAATGCCGGCAGGAACAATTTGAAGGCCAAGGGGGATACGCCATTGCTCGCTTGTGAGGAAATGCAGGTTGGTGCCATACACGGTCCATGCTGGGTAAAGTAAGTCGCCGGGTTTCAAGGATATACGTATCTAAACTCACTTGCGAAGACGGCTCCAATACCAAGCATCAACTGTTGCAGGCCAGTTACTCGACCTCGGATGGAGGGGTGAGCGATCTCGGCTTGATACATGGGCACAATCATGACGAGAATGCCGACACCGAATCCACCAATAGCTCGACCAGCATAAAAGAAGGACAGATTTTGGCCGGCTGCTTGCAAGGCACCGCCAACACAAAAGATGATGGCTCCAATCATGATGGCCAGTCGTCTGCCCAGCCAGTCACCCATTGGGCCAGCCGCGAAAGCTCCAAAGAAGCCACCTCCAGTGAAGAGGGACACAACGGCACCGCTATGAAGTGGTCAGCAAGAGCGAGATGCAAGACATTTTCAACAAAGTATACGTACACTTCATCGGCATTCGGATGGAACATCGATTTAAAAGAGGTTGAAGCAACACTGCCTCCGATAACGCCAAGATCATAACTATGAACATTAGCTTATCTATTATCTCATTAATTTTGTGCATTCTACCCGTAGTTAAATGATCCGAGCGAGGCGAAGATGCCGACGAGAAACTGATAGGTTTTGGGAGCAATCATGGTGGATGAAGCCTTTCTTGATTTTTCTTAGGTGCAAACTATAGAACGTGCGACGAGAGAATGAAGTTTTTATAAATAACCAATTGCCGTGCTAGCACGGAGCCACTCTGCAAATCGTATAGAGAGAGGTATGGGCGCCACTAGTCTTCGGTCTGGACCCCAAAATCCCCACCCTGCAACCAACGCTATTGGAAATTAGTTACTAGACTGCACACACTCACTGTTCGATCATTGGCTCGGCTGTACAGTTGCGGGCCACCACTGATACCAGCCAGGTCATTATGTCTTTTACCTGCGGATACGGTGCTACCTAGTCTGAGACTTTCTCCATTTGCTTAACCTGAATGATCCCACTATATCCCATATAAATACCCGGATTGGGCGAATGAGTAGAGCCATCACCTGCCCCGCCGAAGTCTTACCACACATAAGCTCGGTATTTTGGCACTAACGTAAACGAGGACATGCGCAGCAATTAGAAGAGGAGAATCGTCCAGCTGTCACGCCACCTCAATTCCAATCCAACCTTTTTTCTGATCTATTCAAACCGATCACATGCAACCCTACAACAATCAACATTCGGGGTAAGGTCTGGGGTCCCAAGTCTTGGCAGCATGATAACCCCGAGATAAGGTCGGGGTTTGGCAGCAAAATTAAACGTGGGCTGAGGGGTGAGCTGATAGCTCTGCGCTAAACTCTCATAAAAGTAAAACGTGGGTTGGCCAACCCACAGTCACAATAAATAATAGGCACATGACGCGAGGAGAGACCCTTGTGTAAGGTATTAATTAGTGCGCTGCCTTATAGAGCCAGGACTATTACTATTCAAGTCAGTCCGAAGAGTTTGTCAGTGAGCTATTGGCGCGTTAAAATAAAGGTTCAAGACTAGTCCGTCATTACAAGTCTTGTTTAGGTTGGCCTGAACGTATGCAGAGGGCCGAATTCACAAAACCTGGGGACCCCAGATTCTCCAAAATATCGTAATGCGCTCCAATCAAGACCAAGCTCGCTAGTCATTGTAAGGGGAGCGCCCCAGACCTAGAGCTTAGCGCGCGGAGCTTCTATCAGCACATGACGCGGGGAAAGACTCTTACGCGAGGTGTCAATTGGTGCGCTACCTTATACAGCCAGGACTATTACTATTCAGAACAGTTGGAATAGTTTGCCAGTGAGCTATTGGCGCGTTAAGATAAAGGTTTAAAGCTAGGTCAGCATTACGAGTCTTGTTTAGGTTCGCCTAAGCAGCAACATTCTACGACTTTGATAAAGTTTGGATTAGCTTAGAGTTCAGAGAACTTTTAAAAATATAACGCTAAATCGACAAGGGTTTGCTGCCATAATGCGAAGATACTTAAACAGACATTCCTCCGCCTTTCCTAGCATTCAGCAGATCACTCTATCTATACATTTCACAGTACTCTCTTCATCATGCTTAGCATTAAGGCTTCCCTGTTATTGTCATGCTTGGCTCTCCTCAGCCCTGCATCATGCAGAGCCATAGAGGAACGGGCCGTTGCGGATCATGCCGTTACGTTCCAGACCATTTACAAGCCTCCCTCTAACTACAATACTCCCAAGACGCTGTATGGTCGAAATGTCCAGCTTGCTGATGGAACTATTCTTGCTACTTGGTTAGTTAATCCGGATGATCCGGTAAGGCGTAACCTAACATAATCTAGGGAGAACTACAGCCCAGAGCCACCTATGGTTTACTTCCCCATCTACCAGAGCAAGGACAAGGGATCAACCTGGGCGCCCCTATCTAACGTGACTGATACCAAGAATGGCTGGGGTCTTCGCTACCAGCCCTTCCTATACGTTTTGCCCCAGGCCATAGGCAATCTTGTCAAGGGAACTATCCTCCTTGCTGGAAACAGTATCCCCACTGATCTCAGCAAGACTAAGATCGACATCTATGCTTCTACTGATAGTGGCAAGACCTGGAAGTACGTCTCTACCGTCGCCACGGGAGGAAAGGCCGTTCCCAATAATGGTGAGACTCCCGTCTGGGAGCCTTTCCTGATGGTATATAACAACAAGCTCGTGTGCTATTACTCCGATCAGCGCGATCCCTCATACGCTCAGAAGCTGGTTCATCAGACCTCTAGCGACGGTGTCACCTGGGACACTATCGTCAACGATGTTCGAGGAACTAATTATTCTCAGCGTCCCGGCATGACAACCGTTACTAAGCTTCCAAATGGAAAGTGGATGATGACCTTTGAGTACCCCGGAGGTGCTTCGCCTAACAACGACGGTTTCCCCGTTTATTACCGTATCTCCGACTCCCCTCTCACCTTCGATAGTGCATCCAATCAGATTCTTACAGCCGGTAGCCGTGTGCCCAGTTCTTCGCCTTATCTCACCTGGTCGCCTTCCGGAGGACCTAGTGGATCTCTGATCGTCACTGCCAACAGTGATAATGGAATTTACATCAACACCAACCTTGGCGATGCGGGTTCTTGGAAATACTATGACATTCCTCAGCCCGGTGCTTATTCTCGACAGGCTATGGTCATGGATAATCCTGATTGGCTCTATGTCATGAGCGCTGGATATCTCGGTGGTAATAACTGGGTCACCGACAGTGTCTTTAAGCTTCCCAACCTCTCTTAATTGGTCGGAGCTAATTGTTCATTCCGGGAAACTAGTATCAGTCAGATAGTTGCTAGCGATAGTTTATCCACGAATCATAGGATGAATCTTCATTACCGTAATAATCAAATTCTGATTCCAAGTAGGATCTTAAGTGATAATTTCAACCTATCTATATACAAGATTAGGCTACTTTTATATAAAACTAGATACGATACTGGCAGCAGATCTAAAGATTATTAAATAGGCTATTTAACCTAGTGCTATAGAAGAATAGGGCAATCATCTGAGATGCAAGATACAAGTGGTTACATACCTACATTAAAAGTATGCATCATTCATAGCAGACATTAGTAACCAACATAGCAACCAAACAGAAGAACACAAAAAACAACATAGCAGTTTCTCCTGTCCAAGCGACAAGTTATGGATCTGCCTCGAGGGTCTCGATTTGTGAACGCACAGGCAGGTCTCGGTAAAGCAAAATGACCTTTGTGCCCGGGGCGTTTTAGGGTTAGGATAGGGTTAGTATTAACTATCTAAGCTATCTTGGCTCTGGTGTTGTTGGCAAGCTTATCTATATATTCTCCCCTCTCCCCTCCTTTAGAGAGAGGGGAAGGTCTGTATCTATATCCCTCAGCTTGCCGATAACTAGCCGAGGTATTACCTAGGCACAAGCGATCATTCCATTATTCCAATCTAACAATTTTAGTCTAATGTGTGATTTTAGTCTGGACTTGGAACGTAACGAAGCAATTGAGAACATTGTGCCTTAATCAGACGATACCGAGAGCCCACAGCATGTCGAGCCCAATAACAACAAAAGCCCATTATGCAACCTCAGATGCAGGTTAGGCGGTCCATGCACGTTTTGCACCTCCATCAGCTTAGACCCCAAGGAGAGTAACAGTATCTGGGATTGCATGGCCGTTATCTAGGGCAGGTATTTTGACAAAGTATCGGTAGGCTGGCGACGGGAGAGACCAAGAATAATCTTTTGGCGAACTGGCATTGTTAAGTAGGTATAAAAGGGAGCCAGTGATCATACTGGGTAAAATTACCAAAGAACAAACACCTCGATCAGCTACATCACTACTCCATTCACACAGCATGTCAGACGACCCAAAAAACAACCCCCCGCCCTCCACGTCTGAGCCTTCAGACAAAGATAAGAAGGAATAAAAAGGAGACCGTTCCAAAGAGAACCCTCCGGCTCGTGGTGCGGCGACTTGATAACAGAAAACAAGATCCATTATTAACTCCTTAAGACGATGATGGGAAGGACAACAACGAGGACGCGATAGACCTTCTTCCTGGGTTCAAAGGCGTGATTGTATTCAAGTGAAGGGCGATAGCCGGATCAGTATGTAGTCGATAGGACTGTGAGTGAATAGAGAAGTGCCTTGATTCATCAGCAACCCGGACTCGGGACTCCAGGCAAGCCATTTTAGCCCAAGTCCATACCCACCCATCGAGACCTGACACGGTTCTGCTCTTTTCTTGATCACTGGCACGACAATTTGATACTTACCAATCGGCGTCAAGAGCGTGCCAGATTCGTGGTGAATTGCATGCGCTGAGGTCCGGCATAGTTCTCCTTTATTGAGAAACTTGAGTGATATCTGCACTATTAGAGATGACATGACGCCCTGAAGAACACCTACCAAACTTCTGATTGCTTCATCAACTACAGCTTGATGGGCAGTTGACCACTCGTAGGCATAGAGATCTACTTCGCTGGTGAGGCCGGGAGGCGCTGGGTTGAACCCACGCAGTTGACTGGCTGAATTGAGTACTCCCTTCTGTAGGTTCTCGGATATGTCAAAAGTATCGAAGTGCTGTATAGACCGAAGAGGGGGCGTGATAGGGGGAGGCAGAGGGGGGAGACACGGGTCAAGTCTGTGGGTACGAATTGCCAAGGAGAAGTGTTGAAACTCCTCTGCTAAGAAGAGACGAGTCCCTAAGGCTCTACAAATACGATCATACCTACAATCTCGCCTTAGTTGTTATCCAATACAGAGCGTGGGAATCTTACTCAAGGTCAGGACGTATGTAGTGAAGTAAAAATGGGATGTAAAGGACTATGGAGCCTTGAGCCTCTGGCGGAGGTTTAGTGATCGGGATAGACTGAAAGAATCGGTCTTGGTGTTCTCCATATTGTCGCATATGTGCGATGTCGTTTGGTACTGCCAGGTATTAACGCAGGCTGGTGCAGGCTATGGTATCTTACTTACCGTAAAGAATCAGTTCCAGCGCACGGTGCCGAAGCCCCTGCACGTATAATTTGTCAAGAAGTTCAATCAGCCTGCCCACTGCGAGCAAATATCTATCCAGCGTGCTTGACGGGAGCTTAGGGTTACCCAAGAACTGTCTCAAAGTTGAGTAGACTGGCTCTTTGTCACTGGCTTCATGCAAGTCGACACTGCAGCCTGCCAAGAAAACGATCTTGTGTAGATTGCTCTCCTCCAGGGGGTCAAGTAGTCGAGCTAGGGTGCCGGGGATCCTTTCCGGCGAGTCAAAGTCATAGCGACGGCGAACAGTCTGCCAGTCGGCCTCGGTCTTTGGCACCTTCCTGGCTAGTTTGTCCCATATCGGATCGTGAGTGCGTCGACGAGGTTTAGGTGCAGGTGCGGGAAATCGGAGTGTAGTAACAAGATCACTGAACGGGACAAGCGACTCCTGGCCCGGCGGTGTCCTGCTCATATTTGCAAGGTTTCAGAAATTGAGGCTGGCGGAATGGGAGTTGGAAGAAAATATCTCACTACCGTAAGAGGAAAGAATTTATGGACTTCATGTAGGAAAAGGGGGGTTGCGTCAGCAACCCCTCACCCAAATTTAACGCTAGTGGGGTGGAGAAGGGAGGAAATGATCCCATGGACGTAAGAGGAAAGAATTCATGGAATTCGTAGAGAAAAGGTGGGTCTACTGACGGGACGGCTGAGCTTGGAGTATTGGCACATAGGGAGGACCAACACTCATTCACCGTCACCAACATCAACTTTGATCGACCTTTTTTCATGTCCTCTTCTCGCCAAGTCCCAGATCCTCGAAGATGAGATGCATTGATTGGGACTCATGAATGTGGATCATTAGAGGCGGATTTCGCACAAATTGCGGCATTGTTTTCAATATGCATGGGCGGGACTCAGTCGCAGGACCTGGAAAGGCGCTTGCAGGCATCTCCTAATTATGACGAGGGTCACCCTTCCTCCTAATCTTGCGTCCCGATCAAAAAGGGGGGCCTGCCGACGCGCAACCCTTCGCACAAATTTCTGGCTGGCGCGGGATGGAGTGAGGAAAGTATCTCACTACCGTAAAAGGAAACGATTCAGGGAATCCATTACGTTGGCCCACCCCCCCTCTCCACTCAAGGGCCGGGAAGGGGCGGATAAGGGTGGTCCGAACATTGGGACATGGGTAGCCAACATACACCTGACTACAAAGGTTATCAATACTTAAAGCAATGTGCAACCCAGACAAGGTAGCAGCATGCAGGTCACCTCTCACACCGCCTCAACTACCATTCCACCTAACAAGACAACCATCAGCAATGCATGTCGCGGCCCCTATTCTAGCCCTAGCTCTAGGAGCTATGACAATTTCCACGGTCGTGATGGCGGGTTTTTTGTTTCATCTGCATCGCATGTTTCGTCGGAAACAGTCTGAAGGTACGTATTATGCGTGTCGGACGGGTTGTGCTAATGAAAACGCTAGAACATACTAGTGTTGCGCTCAAAACATGGACAGTTCACAACATTCTCGTTCTGGTGCCCATGCCTCTGAAATGGGCCGCGACCAGACGGCTTTCTGACGGTCCTCATATTCAAATAAAGGATGCGAAGAAGCTTATTGTCTACAATCTCTTTTTATCACCACCTAAATTTAGGATCTTGAACAAGACAACCAACGAGCCACTCAAATGCCTAGCATTTGAGGAGGGTTATGGTATGGTTAGCAATGGTGAGGAAGACTTCAGACTTACCGGAATTATTCTTGACAAACGCCTTTTCGATGGTCCGACTTCCCGTTTGCTGCAGTGGCTTGGGGTACCAATAATAATGATTTCAAGTGACCCAACCTCTCCGTGCCAATGGACAGCAATGATCAGAGCTCCATGGACTCTCTTTGGCGAGTCTGTTGTACTTGAAGAACAACACCAGAAAGGCCTTTGGGGGCATAAATGTTATGGGTAGGATGTGTCTTTGGACTTGGTTTGGACAGCTGATATTGTATTTTATTATTTCAGGTATAACATTTTATATTTATATACACAATTTCTTTCGTCAACCAAACCTTGCACCCAGTCGGCATAAATACAGGGCTAAATTGAGAGCGTCCCACGGACATATCCAACGCCGAGTTGAAGTTTATGTTTTATGGTACGAGCCGTGGTCTGTCTTGAGAAACTCATACGAGGTGCTAGCAAAAGGAATTGAACTTTGAAGGGCTTGAGTGGTTAAGGAGATATATTAAGGAGTGGCATTTATTAAGAAATTGGCCAAAAGCCCTGACTACAGAAAGAAACTAAACCTCACACTAAATATACCTCCCACATCCGGGCACTGTTGTATCGTCCCTTTGCCTATCATGAGTGACTTATGTATACAGAGCTCTACGCTTACATTACAGCATGTCACTTGTTGTCCCAGGATAAAGTGTAAAGAGCGGTTGCAGCCTGATCAATCAAGCTCCTCTGGCTTCTCTGTGAGCAGCTCAGCAGCGCTACCGATATCCATATGTTGACCTTCGTCTGAATCGTGCTCTTCAGAGGTCGGGTTGACGATAAGGGACAAGATCTGGTTGATTTGGTTTCCAAGGATATCGAGTCTCGTCCAAATCTTCGTCCTTTGTTCGGTGATGAACGTTTGGAGTTGATTGAATTGAGAACTGAGACCAGGAGGCGGAGGGGGGAACCTCTTATTTCGATCACAGATCAGCCAGGCTGACTGGACCAGTGAATGTCCACCAATAACAAGTATTTGGCGGCGCAGGCCACAAGTGATCCCGCAACCAACTCTAATTTGCCTCTCCAGATTGTTTGCGTAGTGAGAAACCCCGAGACGTTCCAACTCGCTTAGATCCCGAAGAATCTGCTGCTTGCTCAGATTGTGGCTTGGCGCATCGTCAAAGGATATATCGGAAGATTGATGGTTAAGGTTGTTTCGACATTGTTGCACAAGCTCGTGTAGATTTCTTAAAAGCGCGTTGTTAGAGGTGTCTGAGTTGCTTGGATTGGCATTAAGTTTCCGGTAGATGGCATTTAGAAGATTTTCAGCATATCTGCGATTGTCGTTGAAGGCCAACAAGCCGTTAGGGATTGAAATATATAGCAGTCCACTTTCGTAGTGGGAAAAGCTGACGTAAATGGCGATGAGGTTTATAATAATAAGTTCGAGTATGTCTTTGTTCTCCTGTGCTTGGGTGCTGCTCATGGTATCGATCGATGTTGTAAGTTTAGGAAAGGAGAAAAGGTTCAGGAGCGGGGGATGGCCAGTATTTATGACAGCTTCGTCAACTCGTCAACCAATAGTATAGCTAGCAGGACAACCATTCCTATCTAGTTCTAGAGTCTAAACCCTGGAATAGGCAAGCATGTTGTTGTCCAAGATGTCGAGGCGAGACTTCTGAGTTGCAGTTGAGAAAAGAGCACTAAATCAAGGGCAGTTGCACGCCCCCCCGGACCCGCACATTAACCCATGCCCTTGCTCACTAAGACCCCTACCGCAGTTCCGGCCGATCCCTGTCAGTGCGGGGGGTATCCGATGATGGCTTCAGCACATCCATAGCAAAGTTATAAGAGCCTGTGAATTGCTATCTTGTCTAGCGATCCAACCTCCAAAGCCACTCTCTCCGCATCCTAGAATGGTTTATTGTATCTTCACTTCTACAATGTTCAGCCACCTGGGTAGGATCAATATTTGACTTACAGAAGCAAGCTCTAACGCATTTAGTGGAGGGAGGATATTTTGATGCCTCGGCATTTCTTCCAATTGTCCCAGGCCCCCAGAGCGTGGAGTGCGTCCCATCATCGGAGACCTTCTATATCCTCTACTATAGCATAGAGTCATTTCAGAGAAGAACTCGATGGGGCCTTCATTCGATGAAAAAGGGTAACCATCATGTTATTGTTGGGGCATTTTATCGAGAACAAGATGAAATTCTTGTGCTGGGTCCTCATAAGGGGCAGTATCACGATACATGGGCCAGATTCAAGGTTCCTACAAGGCCCAAGGATTTGATGTCTTACGTATAGTGCGAGTTTCTTCAATATGTTACTAGCAGGTCGTTGAGACTTTCCAAGGCTGTGAAAGAGATTGTTGTTGGGTGACTTCATGAAGAGAAAAATAGATATGTTGGGCTTAACGCTTGTACTATAGTTTGAAAGGCTACATTATGTACTTGAGGGATCCCTGGCAGTATTGTGATACGATTGCAGATGCAGTAGGGGTCTGTCAGAACAAGAAACCATGCAACCGCCACTTCCTTCGGCGAGCTACCAGTCCCTGCAGTGTACGGCGAATCGAGTCATTTGCCAAAGTACCATGACCCAACCTCTGCTTGCCACTTCTCAGACATATATAACGCCAGAGTTGCTTTTTTTTTTTTTTAATGGCCCCTTATATCTCTTTAACTCAAAGCTCGATTCCATGTCACCAAGATGACGAACTATTGTATTGTGGATCAACAGTTAGCAGGCGATATGCGTAAAATCTACAGTGAGTTTCAACTGTTCTATAAGAAACCATATCTGAAAGAAAACCCAAGAATTGGAATTTGAAGGAAACAAGGCCAATTCAACAAGCCTCTTTACGCTCAAGAGTTATCACGACATTCCAGTCAATCTTTGCGTGTTCAGTCTATCAAACAACCAGGTCAAAGCAAACCCTAAACTTCGACTGGTGTCAAATTCCAGGGACTGCATAGTTTACCGGGTTTTAATTTAGTTGCATGGAAGTCCAGGCTCTTGATATGGGCTGCAGATGTAGTAAGGGTTTGTGTTGCAACAGAGTCAGTGGTGAGGGTAGAGTTGTTGTACCCCTGAATATAGCGGCAATATAAGCTACTCGGTTGCCTTGTATAGTAACCCAACATCAACACCAACTTGTTTTCTACTATAATGCAATCAAAGTGTATTGCCATAACTGGCGCAGTTGTCGAGAAACTAGGTCGGTACAATTCAATTTCCAGGAGGGCGCTCTAACTGATTCAAGGCGCCGAGGCTTGATCCAGCGCTGCAAAACTTATCCTCTGACCAAAAATCCCATGAAGTAAGAAGGTGCCCAGCTAGTGAAACCGTTTCATGCTGTGGGAGATACTTAGAGGCTTTACAGAAACGAACTGGTTGGAAATTCTTTTGTGTAAAAGGACGCGGCGATATTATCGTTGGAGCATCTTTCAAAGACGGGGACAGAGATGTGGTGTTAGGCGATGTAACACAATCCCTGGTCCTCAAAGACCATTCTTGGCGGCTACATGCAGGCCCTTGATCTGCAACCGCTGAAGCTGAGTGATGTGGCTGCAGAGCCTGATTGTGAATGAGGCTCTGGCGGTGAGAGTGAGGTAGAGGGGTATATAAGGTGCCTTGAACGCCAAACATTTTACTTCAATTCAACAGATAATCCTCTCCTCCAATTCTTCTTCATCTATCAACAATGAATTCCTTCACTGGTCAGATTTCCTCTTTTAATATTATCCATATTACTCTAACTCTCGTTATAGATATGGAGAAGTGCTCTCAAGCAAAAGCCAACGACATGAAAAATCTCGATAATCCTACCGAAGTCAATGATATGATTCGACTGGCCATTGGAAGCCGCGATCGAGAGGTGGAGGAGCTAGGATGGGAGATAGAGCGGAGTGCCTGGTGTATTCTTGTCATGTTCATTTTTTATATACTTACCAAAATGTATACCTAAGAGGGAGGAGCCAGTTACTGTCATTACCCCTAACAGCAGAGATTAACCAATGCAATGACCTCTGAAGTGTACCTGAGGCATTTCGTGTATAGTGAAGTTGAGCGGCGTGAGTGCGACTTCCCAGGAAGTCGGCGGTTAGAAAGTGGCTCAGCGTGACATCCGCCACAACGCTGTGGCGTATCCCATCATGCGGGGAGATCTTATCAGTCAGGTGATAGTGCAGCACCATGCATACAAGTTGGTTCGAGCATCCCCGCGCGCTCGGATCTCCAAGCCATAAGAAACGGTACATAAGTAGCATGGTGCCCCCGCTATAGAACCCGCCTTCAAAACAAATTATATCCACTTTGCACTGAGCTGTCCCTCTCCGCAACACTATGTTCACACAGAGCCCTCCTATCATCTCAGCATCAGACCCATTGGTCACAAAACTGAAAGATTTTTATTCAACCTTCACTGCAATCCTTTGCACGCTTCGCAATGAAATCCCTCAACCGAAGCCCCAGACGCGTTCCACGGTCGCGGAAACAGCTGAGCAAGCAGCACTGAGGACAACTGAGCGTGACATGACTATTTTGCAGAGCCAGTTGGAAGCAATAATATCGCAGGCGAAAGGTACCCAGACTCAGCCTCAAAATTTTAACCTTCCTGGCGTTGCTGCCCTCTTGGAACAAAGCATTAGCGAAGCCACAAACCGCCCACAGATGGACACCCAAGCAAGTAAAACCTCATCATTACAGCCTGCACAGACATCGGACGATCAACAGTCCGTCGGGTCAGAGGATGTGATCATGACTGGTCACAAGGACGGAGGTGACGACGCCCAGCACACAGCCCAGCCACCAACCATACCGAGCCCAGCTGAGCGGGCAAGAGTCGACCTAAATACAATACCCGGTAGCATGGCATTCAGAAGGAGCTGCTCGGTTTTGAGTGGATCAACGAGTTCCTCCATGGCCCCCGACGCGTCACCAGCTGGTTCTGTCGCGACCACTCACGTTACATGGCCGGAGAGCTCTGCCGGGGCTTGTGAGCAGGATGAGTCCATTTTGGACGTGGACATAGGGAATGGCGCGCAAACAGGACAATCCTTCGCCGGAGGCCTCAATGGGATCACTGACTGTTGCTCGCGACGACATGCCGAGACCGATCAGAGTCCTATGGCCGATACCAGGGCTGACCCGCCACCACGGAGTCCTGCAGCCAACAACGAAGCTAAGAACGAAGCCAACTCTCAGATGCACACGGCCGATAGTACAGCCAGTCCTCCACCACCAGTAGCCCACGATATAAGCCCCCCCTCCAATGAGCAATCGCATAGAGATGATGATTTGGACCAAGTGATGGATGAAGCCATAGACATGCTCGCCGCCCATAGAGATAACCAACACGCCGACGACCAACAAGCCTGTGCCCGCTCAAGCAGAGAAGAAAGCGATGCCGCTAGCGAAGGAGTTGGGCCGAATATCAGGCCGAGCACACCAACGATACAGAGGTCGTCACAATCTCAGGCCAGCGAAGCTGTGGACACGTCAACAGCTAGCTCTGTTGTGACACACATCACGTGGCCAGACAGCTCCGGTGGTACTTATGGGCAAGATACTACCATGTTGGGTGTTGAAGGTACAGAAGATGATGATCAGTCACAACAATGCCTAGGTGGAGACCTCGACGCAGCGTCAGCTGAGACGGGTATCCAACGGCTGCAGAGCCCTGCAGCCAACGAGACCACTAACGAGAGTGACTCTGCGGCCGACATTAATCAGATGCCGCAGGGCCCTACAACCAACGAGGCTAGTTCTCCTGGTTCTCGCCAATCATCAACAGAGGACATCGATGACCAAGGATCGCAGTCCACGCCTTGTCCAAATAGGGCAGAAGGGGATGCTGACGAGCTGTGCCCCGGACCCGGAAGCACATTACCAACTCTATCGCCCGCCGATATGAAAAGGCTTGTTTCCAAGATTCAGGAATTAGAAGCCCAAGGCTGTGGACAGCATGTTGCTGTTCCTCGTGTTGATGTTGATTTGGAAGATGTGAAGAAAAGTATCGACACGGGAGAATGGAGATGTACAACCATGGAATACAAAGCGGTCCGGAAAGGCGGGGGGTACGCGTGGATCTATTCAGGCATGCCGAAGAACCAACCTTTGCTCGATTGGCCAGCTTTTACTGCAGAATTCAAGCGGCCCACAACCGAGGAAGCCAAGGGTGTGTTTGAAGACACGGCCCAGAATCCACCAGAAGGGAAGATTCCTTACTATATTGGCCATGCGGACATTCTCTCTGAGCAGTCATTAGATCCTGGGCCTCTTATTACTGGAAACAGTGATTTCAAAGACATACATACCAACTATCACCATATTGGGGGTCATCAGTCCGGAAATCGCATTCACTGGGAAGATTTTACTTACCTAGATGAAACCAATGAGGAACCAGTATATCGCGGTCTGCGATCCTATAACGAGGTTTACTTTGGGACTGGATATAAACTTTGGCTGGTTATTGCAAAACATCACATAACCAAGTTTGATACATATGTCAGAGGAATGTGGCAATGCAAAGACTGCATGAACGGAATTTCGCACAGATGTCTCTTTCTTTCCCCCTCGAGACTTGAGAAGTCGGGCATACACTATACTATTCACGTTATTGGACGTGGCGAAGCTTTCTGGACCTTACCTGGGCAGCAACATAGCATCATTAATGTTGGCCATTGCGCTGCCCGGTCAATGAACTTCCTATACCCTGGCGAAACAATTGATTTCAAGAAGCTCGTTCACTGTTCCGAGTGTGACCAGCACCCGATCAGCTTACAACATGGCGTCGGATTACTCCCAAAGGAACCCAGCCGGAAGCGCAAACTTTTACACCCCAGCTTCCCTTCAAAGAAGACACGCAACGAGACTGCTCCCCAACGAGAGCTCGTCAAAATCAAGAAAGCGCTACAGCTAGCAAAACTAACTTATCGGCCGATAGGGATCGACGACGAAGATCCATCCATCGCAGAAGTCAACGTCTATAAGCTAGTGGCCGCAGTGCGTAGCACACTCGCCATAGAGCAGTTTATTGAAGTTGTGCGGCAATGCAGGGACCCGCAAATCAAGACTCAACTTATCCAAGCGCGAAGCTCCTTGGAAGGAGCTGTCGAATTAATGAAAGCTGCAGACGATCACACAATGGCCCCAAAACTTCGCGTTCGGCTTGGTCAATTGAATCTTAGTCAACAANGCTGAAAAGGAAAAAACGGGCTATCGGAAAAACCACAAGGCAGGCTTTCTCGACGAATTTGCAGCCAAGCATGGGTTAACAAGGCTTCGGCTGAAACACCATCTTCAAGAAGGAAAGAAGTGGACATCGCTATGCACGTCGCACGATGGACTACTGCCTTTTATTTTCTTGATATCAGAAACGGCTCTTGGAATTACTAAAGAGGACTGGGTAACAGCCACTGGCGAGGAAAACAATAAAGCATTCCACAAACTCCTTGATGATAATTATATGAAGAACCTCTGTATAGCAGGAAAGGCACTTGAAAAATTGCTTTTTGGAGAGTCGGTCAAATTTCTTTGGGAGAAGAATGGCTTGGACCCAGATGCGCATAACATCGATGAGTTGCTTAAGGAATACGAAATGGAAGAGGCGAGCGCTGCCCCAACTGACCATGGTGCACGCGGGGCAATGGCTTAGTCAGTTGGATCTGCAAATCCAACTTAGTCATCATGCCATAATATGACTACCCTAGACAGAGTAATAAAATCATAAATAAAAACACGCCATATCGATGTATACAACTTATTCTCTGCTCCTTTATCTTCCCTCTCTTCATGTAAAATAAATGTCCTGTCTGATACTACTAATGTGACGTATTTTATATACAATCTCCCTTATTCGGCAGCGCTGGAATGGATGTCCGAAAGGGCTAAACCGTCTCAAGATCATGATGCTTGGGCAAAGTAAGGATTTCATCCAGCTTAGCTTGTACTCGAGTTATGTTAGATTCGACAGAGGTTGCGTAAAAGGGAAATCTCTGTCCCTTGCCAATGATTTGTGACTATAGATATCAGTTGTACATATCATTAGACGCGACGGGAAATGACGAAGTAGGAGCCCAACCATATTTTCTGCCTTAGGCACTAAACTTTATTCCTTGACGAAAAAGCCAGAAGGATGTCCTCGGGTTTGAGCCCGCACAAATCATCACGGGTTGGTTTTTTCAGGTGGGAGAGGATGGGGTTATTTCTTGCAAGGGCAACGACGTGTATGCTGCCAAGAAGAACACCCACGGAGTCTTCCAGGATTCGAAGCCTCTTTCGACCCTGGAAGCATTGAAAGCGGCTCTTCTTCAGGAAGGAGTCGTCGCCTAACCGTTTCGGTGCTCACCCGATTCAATGGCTTGGACGGCCTGGAATTGATTGCGATGGCGATGGTAAAGATAGCAGGATGAGTTGTTCCTTATATAAGAGTACAACCTCGAAGATCACAGCCACTCATTAAGCGAATTACAGTAGTCTCCATCGAACATATGGTCTAGTGTGATAGTTATACCTGGAACGGTCCATTGCAGGCACTGGCGAAGAATTCGGAACATGGACAAACGATGGCTTTGTGCACTTTGTGATGATCATCGCCACATACGATCGTCAAATCTGAATACGTGCCGTCGTCAAAGAGTCTGTAAGCATTTAGAGTGTGTCTCAGTAAGGACAGCGGGCGACGGACTGTTTTAAGCAACGCAGAAGAGCATCGCGTCGCTCTTGGGCCCTGTTCAGAGCCATGCCTGACTGAATATGGAAAAGGGGATCTCTGTGTGGAGCCTTGAAATGACTGGTATGGGGTAAGGATAAAAGATGCCCCGCTCAACAAAAGAGCATTTACGTCATCGACACCTGAGGATATGAACAATAATCTTGGTATGGTAGTATTGTACGCAAAAAGGAATGGTTACACCCTCCATGGTAGTCTACTGTTACAAGGAACAGAGTAACCGAGTCTGTTTTCTGTCTTATTGCTGGCACAAATTATGTTATTTATGTACTTGGTGACTCATTACGTTCTGGGAGTAATTCATTGCTGTTACATGCTTCACAACACAACACATCCTGCTCGATTGTAAAAAAGACTTCGGGTTGTTCCCAGGAACAAGAAATAACTAATCACAGCATTCTCTAGCTCGTTTCTTGTTTCTCGTTTAAGGATCTCTCAGTACTAGGTACAAGGAAGGCGGCATTGTGGCTTGGCTCTTTGTTGTCACACTTCAGGCGTCCGTATGGTACTGCCCAGTTACTGCCGAATGACCAAGATCTGCCACATGATGATTTCGTATTCTCGGTTATTATAACCTCATCCAGAAATAACCATCCTAGCACAGCTTTAGGCATTTTAAGTCTATCGATATCTGACTGCCGTTATCGCCAACCTCCAAGACTGCGTCTGTCGGTCGTGAGAGTCGTGGCTGAAAAGTATTTCTGATCTTTTTAAATACCATGAAGTACTCTAGAGGCTGGTTCCAATTCCGGACATGAGGACCGAAATATTGCTTATAACACTGTGTTTCGAACCACTTTTTTTTCTTAGAAGGAACTTACAGCCGATTGCATCCTTCTCTCTTTTGCAGGTTCATCTATTTCCTTTTACAAAATGTGTAAGGAGGATGTTTAGTTAGGTTCGTTATTGAAGGACTGTCCATGGTTTTCATACACTTTAATCTTTAGCCCCACACTCAAAGAAGTTCTCGCCAAATAATGACGCTTGCATGCTTGTACCTCAAGGCTCCTTTGACTTCTGAGCCCACATGACATTGGCACGGTAGTAAGAATGATGCTGATTGCTTCGCAGTTCTTTGCGTAAATGGGCAGCGTACACCCTGATCTCATCCTGGGACCAGCCAATCTGTGTCGCCATAAAACCCACTGCCCCTTCAATGTCGTTCTCAATCGCGGCTTGGGTGAACTGGCCGATCTTCTTCAGTTCAGGATCCTTAGGCCAGCCAGAAGTTGGAAGCTTAAATACCGTAGGTTAGTCGAGCGTCTGTGACGCAAAGATAGAGGAAACATACCTTGATAGCCTTTTCCTGGATGTTGACAAAGCCAGCCGCCTCCATTGCCTGTCGTTGCAATTGGTCGCGCACCACGGCAAATGACGCTGTGGACCCTAACTTCTTGGCACCCTCTCTGAAGATCATGCCCCATTGAGCCAGCGCAGATTTGTCGGGAAGGGTATTATCGTCCGACTCGAAGAAACCATTGACCTCGAAAGACTCAAGCCAAGCGCCGGGCTTGAGAGCCATATATGCCTTCTTAAAAAGTGCCGTCCAGTCAGTCACGGAACCAATGAGCCAACGTGTGTGGATAAAGTCAATCGAGCCGTCTTTGAAAGTCCAGTCTTGTGCAAAGTCGTCAATCTCGCTCCGGGAGGTTAGTTGTTAATTCTGATGCGGTCCAGGGAAAAGCGTACAAATGCACATTGGGAGGAACCCAGCTTGGCTGGATAGGAGACAAATCGGTACCAATCACTTCGGCATTGGGATATTGGTCGCCAAAATCGCTACGAATATCATGTTAACAGCTGGGTGATCAGAAGAGAAAGCCAGATGAACATACATTGCCCAAACACCAGTACCAGTTCCAATATCAACTGCCTTTTCTATCTTGTCTGAGAGAGGCGCGAAATGCAGCTGGCCGTCCATGGCGAGGGTAAAAACGTGGTGCCTTCACGGACGTTAGTATTTGCTATCCTAACATCGATATATAGCCTTACTGAATGTCAAGTGTCTCATTTTGTTGCTCGTCGTTAGGACCCCTTCCTTCATTTAGATATCGTGTCTTGATCGACTCCAAAATTCTATGCCTACCAATATTGATGGCTCCCGCGATCGCTATGGTATGTACGTCCGTTGAGCTCACGGTACTCGAGGATGCTGGATGAAATGGAGGCAGTAGAGCTGGTGGTATTATCGCCGAGTGCCGAGTCGTTATCGTTCTGATAAGGGTTGAGCGTCAGAAATTGTCGAGATACTAATCAAACATTGTATGTTCACCTCGGGAAGACCCTGCTCAGTCCAATGTTCACCTGGCTGTAACTCGCCCTCTCCAGGCTCGTGCTGCACAGGCGATGGTGTCCTCCGATACGTTGGACTCGATGGCTCAGGGCTCTTGGGCTCCTGTCCCATGGCCTTGGGGGGTGTATCTGTCATGATAATCGTCAAATTAGGTAGAGGGCGTGTTTAGACGAAGCAACGTCTCAAAAAAAGGTCTGTGGATCGAAGAAAGCGGAGGAATGAACTAAAGACGTGGCGCAATAAACAATGGAATGCCAACTGACGCGTAGGGGGTGTTTTGGCGAGGGTCTTTGTCAGACAAATGGAACGATTAGCATTGCATAAAACCCCTGTTGTACCTGTGCAAACTTCCCTAGTTGCACGCAGCTTATCGATAAGATATCAATTTTTATCGATAATCAGTCCCTGCTTACCATCCCCAGGTTCTGGTCTAAGCCCAAAAAAGATCTTCCTCTTCAATGCAGCTGGGGTGCTGAAGCTTCTCAACAAAAACCACTCCTGGTACTCTCCCAGGCTTTATCAACACCATGAATGGAATTAGGGGGGGACCCCAAAAGCACCTGACAAGCAGTGGTCGCGCCCAGAAGAACAACAACGCGAGGAAGCCGAACAGCGAGCGAGCACATCCTTACCGCTAATGCTGCACCAGCATCTCGAAATGTGCCACTCACTTGATGTGAGCTTTTTGATGGCGATCGATCGTTCTCGACGAAGAGAGTAATCATCAACCCGACCAGCTGACTTTCCCGTCGGTGAATCGATACATGGGACAGCTTTGCGGACGACCAGGAGGGCATTTGGAAGCAGGGATGCTCCAGCCGGACACGCCTGGGCTGTCGTAAACGTTCTCCAGGCAAGAGTACTACGAATACGACAACCACGAGAAGTACAGGGCCTTACGATCGTGCTTTTCAACAACACTTGATCGATCATAATATCTTTCCCTAGTTACGAGTATCCCGATGATCACGAACTATTCGAACCCGATAACATATTCTGCAGCACTGACAGGATATGATCACAAGCAAGGAGGAAGCAAATACCATCCATCCAGGTTTAAATAATCAGTGGATGAACTACTGCGAGCAAGTTGTCTCGAAGCAATCATTCATTCCCACGCGAGCACCGGTGTTCAGGTTCAACAAAAAAATAGAAAATAGGGCTTTTTATAGCTCAACGTTTAATTATCTTCCCATTTTCCCGAAAAGGGCTGACTCGAGCCATTGTATTTGACTGGGTCAACCGCTGAGCGTGGTCGAGTACCGGCTACCGGCTGGGGGGCGAGTCTTTGGTGCTTGGTGTCAATCGGCGTGGTGTGCCCGCCTCAGACCCACGTGCGATGACGTCTTGAACATCACAGCCATGTCGACAAAGCTTAGAAAACGGCGAGGCAGTATCGTCGGGATAAGTCCGGCCTCAATGGAGCTGCTGTACAGTACTATCTTCAATGTTTCTCGTCATCTCATGAGTACCCGCTTGGTGTAGTCAAAGGAGTAGAGAGGGCGGGGGTGCCCGAGCGGTACGGCGCGCGCCAGTTTAGATGAACTAGCAAACATGTGCTGACTGGGTTAGATCAAACGCTGGTGCCTACCAGTGCAATATTGCTATGCTATTTTTATTTTTTCCTCGTTTTAGGTTGAATAACTTGGCCTGCGTTTTCTTGTTGGGAATTAAAGCCTGTACTTGTCCCGGGCCCCTATGGCAAAGTTTGTCACATCTGCGTTTTATTTTAAGGTGCACAACAGCATAGGACAACAAGAAGCTAAGAACGGCTTCCATGCCTGTGTACAAAGCAGAATGAGGAGCCAAAACCAGTCCTTTTTATACAGATGACCTATATATAGCGCCTCGATGGTGTGTACTTAGCTATAAACCCGATTATGGCATCTCATTTTCTCTTGTCGAAATGCACTCCTCTGGCGGGGCGTGCACCTACCCTAAAACAAGAAGCAGATCGCTAGCCAGCATCGTCGCAGTGAAGCCAAAAATAGCTTTCTAAATACATAACACTCAAAAGCAAAATTGTTACCCCTGCGGGTGCTGGAAATGGACCAGAGAAAGATTACTATATGTATCCTGTCCCTGGTTGATTGTTCCATCAGCTTTCCCTCGTCGCGATAACCATGGCGGTTGAGAAAGAGAGACCGGAGTAATGAGAACTTCAAGAAAAAATGGATCGCACTCAAGAATGACGGCCTCAATATCCACCAGGTTTATGACGCCGAAGTATATGTCTGTAAACGCCGCAAGGGCGAAAAGTATGAGTTTAAGTCCACTAACAAAGCGTTACCGCTGTCTGACGAGGAAAAAGTTAGTCTCAGTGACACAATATGCTTACTGTGACTAACAGAGGATGACAGAATGAAAGCTTCCCGTTACCTGTACTCGCGACAGCCGCGGATGCCATACGTCATAGGAACAGCCAAAGTCCAATGAAGGGGACTGCTACGGCGGAACGTCCAAAAGGGCCAATACTGACAGGGAACTAATTATTAGAGCCCAAAGAGAAATGTCGCAATAAATTATAATTGATCTTAATGAAAATTTGCGTTCCACCCTCTATGCGTCACAAAGAGTTGTTACCAATCTGAAATATCTTACTAGATAAATTTCGCAGAAATTCCAGTGAAACTCTTGGTGGCTGCTGTCTTTCGTGAATACGTCACATCAGCGCTTCGTTGCGTGTCAAAAGGGGAGAAACCCTGTGTGGCCATGGAAACAACACTCTCGTTTTCGGGCAACATTGAAAACTGCCAAAGCTGATCCACGTTGGGTGTGCAGATCGGGTTGTCAAAGACTATAGCTGTGGGATATGGCTCGTTGCTGACGGTGAAGGTCCAGCTGTCGCATGCAAAGAGACTGCTTGGCTGAGAGCCCGTTGAGCTTTCTAGCATTGTAGGGCTACATATTTCTGATAATTCCCTAGTACCATCGATTGAGACTGTTCGTTTCCCCCCTTCTGGGAGTTTAGGCCCTCTTGTTGATGCGTGCGTCGAGAACCCGGACGTTGTGTCTGAAGCAGGATTACTCCCGGTGTGGTTACCAAGTTGACGGCGAATAGTTGAGTCTAGCGAACCGAGCACCTGTAATAAATTGTCCCTTTCCTTTGCGACCTGGTCCAGCCGAGGTAATAACGAGACTATTCGCGCCTTTGATTTGTCTTGTCGTAAAGTTTCAACCATATTCTCAAGATGCTTAATGCGACTTTTTGTCCTCTCACGCGCCTGCTTCTGGGACTTGCGATCTGCTTCCTGCTTCTTGAGCCGGCGGGCCAAGGCCGTGCTGTTGCATGTTTTTTCGTTCATGGTGTCTCGCTCCGGGATGGAAATAAAAGGATAAACGTATAGCCGAGTTAGAATGCGAGCATACGGGTCAGGACCGTATCCCAGAACAGGAAGAGACAGAAATAAAAGTCACAGGAATAAATCTAACCAACAACAGCAAGGTTACTGACAGTCTGTTCAAGCTGACGCTTTAAGTACCGCAGAAATCCGGTGTTCATCTTTGCCATTTCTCAGTCCAGCATACCAGATGTCTCAAGTTCTCATCATTCAAAGGCGTCGGCCGCGGTCCAACCCCAATTTCTTGCAATCGCTGAATGTCATCACCAAGCCCTGGACCTGGGGTATCGTGCAGGATGGTCTCGTACGCAATACATCAGTGACCTATCGTCTTGATCCATGATGCATGACATCTGTATGGAGAAAATGAGATAGACCTTGCACGCCAAGCCATGTAATCCGTGTTTCTCAGTAGCAAGGGATGGTTACAACGATCCACTGAGGCGCGGTTCAAGTATCACCCGAGACAACGACTCACATGGGTCCCCATGGTCTACTACTAGCAACCATGTTAAAGCCAAAAGATCGGCGGCATATTAGGTGCATTGTCACATTTGATCAACAGTCTAACAGATACAACCCGGCGATAGAGGGCCGATGCCGAAATAAGATTGAGCTTTGGGGCTTTGCATCATGGGGATGGTAAATAGAAAAGTTCATCTGCCGCGATGCGTAATTCAGTCCATGATATACGGTTATACAGGTAGATTAAGCCGTGGGTTAACGAGTTCTGGCCATTGGCTTGGTACCAACAGAAAACTTGATAATTTGACTTCATACCTGAGGCAGCACATCACTTGGAACTCTGTCGAACTTCACCCTTGCGTCAAGCTTTCTCCAATCAAAGTCCAAACCTTTCTAAAATCAGTCAATTATCATTTCCGAGTGATATCCCTTCAAGCCACACTATCAATTTCCAGAAGCCACAAATTAAAAAGTCAGACAATCTACCAAGTGAGTACATATGACCAGACCTCCTGGTTTTCTTTACCTAACAACCTCTTTTTCTTTACGCTTGCCCTATCCTTTTACTTCTGTTTTCTAGAATCATTTCTAAGTCACATCGTTCTTTACTAACGTCGCTTTCGATGGATTGCCAGCTGCTATACAGAAGCAAGGTTGACAAGAGTAAGAAAAATAAACTTAGTTACGACAGGGCTCGTGTAGCGTGTGGAAAGTCTCCCAGGCATGCTTATCAGTATATACGCTAACTGGTAGCTTTAGGCCACTGCCGAAAACGCAAAATCAGGTGCGTTCGGCCTGGAGATGATCGTCAGACTCCATGCGCTAGCTGCTCCCGCCTGAAGAGGGAGTGCAACCTGGTGTCCGGCAAAGCAATTGACGTCGCTATCCCTGACCAATGGCCGGCCCCGGTAATTGACCAAAGGGGGTCCGATACCTTCAACGCACTTGAGTTGACTAGTTCATTAAGCTTATCTATGCCACGAGACGATTCAGATGCCATTGCGGCTGCCCTGAACCAAACATATACTGATTTCGAAATAGAACGTTAGTCGAAAAGAAAAGAAATTGCATCTAGGCCTATGATTTCTGATTGTTTCCTAGTATTCCTTTCCCAGCCTTCTTCCAATCTACCTGGAGTTGCAGAGTCAGGTTGCATGGATGTGAGCTGGCAACAAACCCAGGTCATACCCCTTGCTTGGGCCGATACCATCAGTCTCGGCTACCCCATTTTACCAATATTTCAATCGGACCCTTCAGGGTCATCTCTAGACACGCGCTCATACAAATACATAGACATGGGTCCTGGACACAGGCTGAACGAGGTCTACGCGCAACCGCGTTCGTGTTGGGAGTTGGGTGCGCTAGGAGGCTTCAGCTAGAGCACACCTACCAAAGCATGGGGGACAGAATAAATCGTCCTTCGAGGGTCTGCCGCTGGAATGATTTGCGGGGAGGATTGAAGATCGAGCACGCCTAGATTAGCAAGACAAATAGAAGAAGCAGTACGAGGCGAACAATAACTCATATTGAGAAAGGACGCTTAATCACAGAGTCCCAAAGTGCCACAATATTCGAGTTTTATTCCGAAATTCCTGGTGGTTTCGAGAAGCTGCCTGGTTCCGGAAATTCTCATGGTTCAGTTCCTGGATCATAGCCGAAGAGGTGTGTTATCGTGAATTGGCTCAGGTCATCTATTTCTAACGATCCGTAGCAATGTGGTACGATGAATCGACCCAGGTTGTCGTTGGCGCTACTCATCATCTCATCTATCTCAATCGGCATGGTGTTAGTTTGAGATCCCAGGTGTAGCTGTTCGCTCGCGCTTTTCTCAAGGAAGTTGTGAACATTGGGTGACTTCTCATCCAAATAGTTAACTTCGCACTGAGCCCTACTCTCTGTAGTCTGAGAGAAGTTGGTACCCGAGTTCGACAATGTCGCTGGAGGATGTGTCGGTTTTTTGGCACGCCGACGAGGGCGGGGTAAAATTGATCGCTTGGATTGTGCTGCCTACGTGTCGGACACTATTCTGTAGGCATATGAACCCTTGCTTGTGGTTAGAGTCTGTTTTGCTGACCCCATTTTTGCTATGAACTCCAGACCGCATCAACGATATGCCGACACATTGACCATGCAACCTTGGTTCACATCAAGGTTGGACGTGAGGCCATGTTGTGAGAGGATGGCCCTATGCGGGGCTTTGCTGACAGCGATCGCGCAAGGTCAGCATGTGACCGTGCAGGGTGGACCCGGATTAAAGTTATTGGCACAGGTAAAGTTGACCTTGCCACGAAGACATCCCCAAACCGAAATGTCTCCCACTGGCACCCTCCGATTGAACAACGTACTGCACGCCCCTAACATTATCTGTAACACCATTGGATCGCCCGTTCTAAATGACTACGACGTCTTCACTCCGTTTTCCAAAACCTCCTCTGGTTCCATCAACAGGCTTTTTGATGGCTGCCTCATAGCCTATTGTAAGCCGGCGACCCAAGCTGTCCGGTTTTTCCGAGTTCGTCTCAGCGGACCCGGTCGGTCCCAAGGTTGGCCCTCCACCCTTGGATCCATCCACGAAATACCTACTTTGGGCGGAATGGCCGGACAGCGAAAGAAAAAAGCATGACAATGTTCAACTTCTATTGCATGATATAGACACAGCCGGTGGGCCTCTGAAAGCGACTAAGAATGCATGGGTGAAGAAGCACTATGGGGACGAGTTCAAGTTTCTCCAGGTTCACGGTTTGAGCATCTTCAAGGAAGAAGATCGAGCAGAGGGCCGCATCACCGTACGCACAATGATATCGCGCGACAACGAAGAAACCAGTGCAATCTAGTTAAAGGGAGCCAGTACGATTCTATCTATCATCTAGGCTTACGCAATATTGATCAGGCGGAATACTCGAGACAAAATGATGCTGTACTGGATTATGTCAACAATCAGGTTTGAGCCTTGCGCACGAGTTGTATGCGGTAGTCGATCGAGCCATATTAGTTCAACCAGATTGAATTGAGCTACCCAAACGTTCTATTTTTCACTGTGATTGACTGTATCTATTGCTCCCAACTTGTCATGCTCATCCTTTAACCATCTTTCGACGCCTCAACTTGCGCAATCGCCTTTGCTCCACTTGGCACGATGATCGCAGCGTCACCCGATGAACTGTCTGCACATGGGCCCTGAAATGGTCCATATCATGGAATTCGAGATTCTGTCCTCGGTTTTGGGTGCGACAAGCAGGGTGTGTACACACCATCTTCTCACCACGTTGCAGTGCCCTCTCGCGGTCTATCAAGTGCTGGTCATCAAAGTGGTCGTTCCTAACGGTCGGTCGACAATACGAAAAGGCACGCTCCTCGAGGGAGAGCCGCTCATCGCCGATGCAGTCCGGGCATTGTCCGGGTTGCATGAGGAGAGGAAATTGATCGAGGCTAGGCTCAGGCTCACTGCCCGCTTCGCTAGGTTCGGTTTTGATGTGCGGTTGAGCCTGAGCCCTGACAATTTGCTGGACGCGATGACGCTTGACCGTCTCGCGTTTGTCGCACAGAGACACCATGAATTGGATAGCTTCGATCCTTTGTTCGAGAACCTGATCCTCTGTGAGACCATCCTGCTGATGGCAAAGAATATTTGCTAGCCGGTCGCGTTCTGGTATATGCACATCGATGACAGGTTCTGTGTACTCCTCCTCTTCCTCCCCCCGTGCCTGCTGCTCAATGTCCCAAGTGGGACGGTGGTAAAAGTACTCCTCGCGGTATTCTTTAATGACCTGCTTTTCGCGGTAGGCTCTCTTCGTTCGGATTTCGTTGGTAAGTCGGCGGATTTCTTCCTCGTTCTCATGCCCTTCGATGCGGTACTTGCCCTGCTTCAATTGTGCAGCTGTTCCTCAAGTTCGACAATTTCCGGGTCTGGCGGCAGGTTAGTCCAAACCTCATCAGGCACCATATCAGCTGTATCTCGAGGATCACGCGTAAGGCTGACGTGTGCGAACAAGCGGAACAGCTGGCTCTCCTTTTCTTCTTCTAGGAACGCGTTCTGGAGGTCGAAATTCGCAATCTCGTTGAGGTACGCGCTTTGAAAGGTCATAAATCGGGGATCTTGGCGCATCATCTGATCGCGAACGGAGTCGGGTGCGTCCCCTGTGAAGAATATCGTCAGTACAGGGAACAATGATGTCATGGCGATAAAAGCCGGCATTTAAGGGACGCATGTTGTACAAATACGCACCGTTAGCCGCGTTGCCAGCGCCTCGCCTAGCGAACCTAGGTGTCCATTTCCTTTCATGTCCCGAGTCAAGACTCTGTTGACCTATGTCGTCTCTGAGCTTGGAGTACAGCATGGCCTCATCAGCAGAGAGCTCCGTGCCACGATATCGGCGAAAGATTGGAGTCTTTAACATAGACTTCTTCCATCGGAGCGGGATACAGTGCTTGAAGCGCGGTGGCTGCGATCCGAATATAACGGCTGCATCTGTCAAGCTCGGAGCATCGAATGCATTGTCGTGGAGAACGAGAGCAAGAATCGTGGAAACAGCACAGAAGAGCAGCTTTCTCGTGGGTGTGAAGTAGAAGATGGTACTGCAGCGATTGTTAATATACAGAACGCCCGAATGCTCGCCGTTTGGGACAAGCATGAGATACTTACGGCTTGGGCTTGTTGTCAGCGCCTTTATGATGAACGAACTTGATGGCCATGGCTGGCATGCATCGTCCAGTGGCCAGGTGTCGGACGATCATCATCTGGATATCCTCGTAGCAGAGGGCCTTGGGGCGCCCGCGTCCCACCGTCTCTTGACAGAGAAGGCCATTGAGAACCTTGGACTGTTCATCCGCAGGGGTTTCCTGCTCTTCACTGCTCGCTGACGAAGACAACTGGACTGCATTCTGACCAAAAAGTTCTTGGATGGAACCGTCTTTTGGCTTCTGACGCTCAGCATCTACTAGCTCGGCCGGCCGTGCGCCCGTATAGCACAGAAGTTGGTAGCAGCCAGCAAGGTTGATGCGGTGCCGTTCGCCTGGGAAGATGGTCGTATCGTATGCGATGTTTAACGTCAGGATGATTCGTAGGTTATCGGCGTTGAGTACCGGCTTGCCATCGATGTTTGGCGGGCGGTGTCCGAATCGTGGGACAAGGACGCTGCGATAATACTGGCTGCCTGTTACTAGAGCTCAAGAATGGGCCTAAGCACTACCCTAGTGTACTGTACAGCCAGACAGAAAGGATTTCCCGACATACCTTGTACACTTCCTTGGTGTCGTTCCGATCCATATACTGGCCATTTACCGTCGTGTAAAGCTGTTGGAACTGGCGAATGTACTCGTGTCCGCTGCCCCATGATGTGATCTTGTACCGCTCGCAGATGTAGAGGAGGAAGTCCTGCGTCGTCCCGCGGTCGAGGTTCTCGAGCGTCGCCTTCCATTCGCCGACCTTCATGTCAACGCAGTAGCTGTGCGCGAGGAGGTCAGTACACGGAAAAGGTTGCAGAGAAGCGATGCGATCTGTACCACATACCGCCTCCATTTGTTAAAGATGCCGCTGACGTTGATCTCGGTCTGCTCAGAGTATCTGGGCTTGATGAAGCGCACGGTGCCGAGCTGCGCGCGGTGAGCAGCATGCTCTTCCACCGAGAGCGTGGGTTTCTGCTTTGCGGCTCGATTTTGTGCTTGTCGGGCATTGAAGCGCTCGAGGAAAGATGCATGATTTTGGTGCAGACCATTTCTGGCCGTAGTCACGCTGGTGGTCATCGGGAGGTAAGCAGACTGGTGATCAACAACAGCTGCGAGAAATGGAATGAGCGCGAGGACCAGTGAAGAAAGTGAATGAGAGGGAGAGCAGATCGATGAGGAATCCAAAGGTGGTCCATGTCGCTATTTATGGTCCAAGAGGTTCATGGCATGCTCGCGAGGGTCGACCCCGGGCGGCAAGTAATGGACTCAACATGGTCAGCATGTAAGCAGCAGGAGACACAAAGAGGACAAAGGATGCTGAAATTAGACGCCCAGTCGCTGATGGATGGGACCAAAATGGGGATGCGTGTCTTTTCCGCAGCGGCCCTGGCACGTGCAGGGGATCTGTGCGCCAGGGGTTGCGCAGGTATATAGTACCTGTCTTCCTCCTCTTGTCGCTCCCTCCCCCGCACTGCTGATGCCTCCAAAAACAGCGACACATTCCGCCCAAAATGGAGGCACCAACAGCGCTTTCTCTGTTTAAGGAGTAATAAGGATTTTTAATATACTTATTTATTTAATATACTTACCTATTATTATAATATATAATAACTTGATATAATAAATAAGTATTTATTAAAGTATAATATTATTCAAAATATTTTTCATAATATACTTTCTAAGTCTACATATATAATTTAATTATAAAATATAAATTTTAATTTTATAGCTTAGCAGCCCATTTTATATCTAGCAGGCTTATATACTTCTCATATTCCTTTAAACACTCTGCATTACTTATTGCGCCAGCATTCTGCACTCTTTGCCCTATCACGACGCTCTTGACGGCCTTCTCCACCTTCTTACCGCTCATGGTGTACGGGATGTCCCTGACGTGAAGGATATACGCTGGGACATGCCTCGGACTCAACAACGTCTTTATGGCATCGCGGATCTTTAACTCTAGCGCCTCATCGAAATTTATGCCATCCCTCATCTTGATGAACAGTAGAACCTGCTCGTCTTGATCCTGGGGTCGCCGCTGGCCTACGGCGATGCTGTCATCCACCTCGGCGAATCTGCTGACCACGTTGTATATCTCGGCAGTGCCAAACCGAACTCCTTGAAAGCGGTCAGTTTTGTCGCGTCAAAATATAAACATAGGGAGGAACTCTCACCGCCAGGGTTGAGGACACCGTCGCTGCGACCATGGACTAGGTAGCCCTTGGTCTTGATATCCCTGCTGACAAAGTCTCCATGGCACCAGACATTAGGAAAGGTGTCAAAGTACGCATTTCGGTACTTTTCATCTCCTCCTTTCCCCCAGAACGTCACCGGCATACTCGGGAACGGTTTCGTGATAACTAGCTCCCCTTTCTGTCCGGAGTCATCGATATTGTTGCCGTTCTCGTCCCAGATCTCTACCTTCATGCCCAGAGCTGCAGCCGCAAGTTCGTTACCATGTATCCGAATGAGATTATTGCCGCCAATAACTGCCAAAGACCGATCAGCTTGATGCAACCCCGCCGCTTCGACTCATGTCAAGATCACTTACTGCCTCCAAGCATGTCCGTCCCTCCCGAACCATTATGGAGACCGACTTCTTTCGGAAAGACTGTGTAGAACCAGTCACAGAGTTCCTCGGAAAGCGCCGAGCCAGATACGAGCACTGTCTGTAAGGCTGCCAGCGACGGTAGCGGACCGTTAAGGTCTCTCATGAGCGTCCCGAGGAATTTTGGACTCGTGCCCCAATGGGTGACGCTGATGTCGGCGCCATAGTCAGCCTCTGGTAACAAGGGTGAACCTTGGTCCATCATATGCGACAACTTACCCTTGTTCTTCTAGAAACCTTAATTGGTAAGACGGTCTCGGATGGAGCGGGCTCCCATCGTAAAGAATAATCTTGCAACCAACGCTGAGAGCTCCCACGAGCATATTCCACATCATCCACCCAGTCTATGAGATCTTGTCAGCGGATGCGCGGTCAGAGACGAGTCGGGCAGCTCACGCTTGTATACTGATAGTATATTGAGTCGATGCCAAGGTCCATGGCCAACGCCATATCCATCTTATGCTTTAGAAGCGCACCACCTCCGGAGTGACATATGCCTAAGCCACAATTAGTCAAAGACCCCCATCTCCAGAGCTAAGAGATATGTGCTATTGGTTGGCTGACAAAGGAATCCTTTCTTCGTACATTTTGGCTGGCCAGTCGTTCCGGACCTGCTGACCAGTTAGTTTCTTTTTAGGTCACCAAGGAGCCTCCTGGATGATACTGACGAATACAAGATATAGACGGGATGGTCAAATGGAACCTGTAAGAACTGCAGGGACTCTAGCGGGACGTCGAGGAATTCGTTGAGGGAGATTCTGGCTCTAATCAGCAACCTGCTGTGGACTCCTCAGGAAGCCAGCACTCACACAGTGTCATCTTCCCAAGCTGGGCCGCTGACGACGACCTGCTGGAGTCCAGTGCCTTGATGCTTCAGTCTTTCAACGACAGTTGCCAGCTTCTTGCGGAGGTCTCGTGACTTGCCGCCGTAGAGGACACGGGATTCGAGGAACAGGACCTTGGGCTGAGACTGAAGATATCTCTCGACAATCCCATTCACCCCCATCTCGGGTGAAGTTGAAGAGAAGATGGCGCCGATGCTGGCACAGGCGAGCAGAATCAACACCGCCTCTAGAGAGTTTGTCATAACAGCTGCGTAAAAGTCAGTGGCACTGACTTCAAGATATCACACAAGAAGGGGTGCTATTATACCTGCCACGCGATCCATCGCCTTGACATGAGCAATTCTCAGCGCGCTCGTGTACCGAGCTATCTCACGCTCCAGCTGCTTCCACGTCAGATGCTTCCACTGCGTGCCCGCCTCGCGACAAGCCGACACGGCGATCTTGTCGGGATGCGCTGCCAGACCCACGGCGAGCACGTTCTCGGTGAAGTTTAGCCGGGCTCCGGAGTACCACTCTGGTCGCGGCCACATGCGGGAGCTATCACTGACAGCTCGACTGGGAGGCGCTGAGTACACTACGCCACAGAAGTCCCATATTTCCTGGTAAAATAACTCGGTCTCATTCACAGACCACTTGTGTAATTGCTGATAGTCGGCGAGGGCCAGATTGTGCTTCAGGTTGACATGTCTTTTGAAGGCCTCCAGCTTTGTCAGTTGAGGGCTTGGATGAGCCCAGGTTGCCATCTTGGTTGGTAGTCAAGACCTGTAAGAAAAGAGCCAAAGTGTGTGCAATTCTAATGTGAATCAAACACTGGACCACCTCCAACGTTTCATACTCACTCACTTATAACACAGAACTTTGGTTAATTGGTCATTGACACGACAGTCTCTCCCCATTCAATGCCTCGGCAATCAGCAGGGGACTAAAGCGATGCCACTAGACAGGGGAGTTCCTCCGGCCGGTGCGGGGCTTCTCATGCGAATCTTGCGGAAATTGCTTCTTAGGTTTCTCCGGGAGCATTATCTGTGGGTCTTGTACCCTATACGACCGGCGTATACTAGTCTCTCCGTTCGGAGAAATCCCGTCGACTATCACCCATGAATCTCGGTGATGCAAGAGTAGGAGTTGTGGTGTGGTGTCTAATGGATTCTCACTGATACTTAATACAAGAAGAAACTCTGGGCAAGCGCTGGCACGACACATGCACACTCTGATAAGCTTTGGCAGCTCACTTTGATTATCAAAGAATCCAAAATGGAGAATACTGACGTCATCATTGTTGGAGCAGGTCCATCTGGTCTTGCCCTGGCCATCGCCTTAGCCTCTCGCAAAATCAAAGTAAGTTTCACTCTTATCTTTTAACATCGCGTCGCGCTAACGGAAACAAGTCTATCGTGTTGGAGAAGAACTATGAGATATGTACCGACCCGCGAGCGATCGCCATGGCTGGTGATTCCCAGCGCATCGTCAACCTGCTCGGCGTCAATCGATCCTTAATGGAAGAGATAGGACAGGGTTAGTCAAAATCTGGTACACAAGTCGCATCAGATATCCTGCTAACCTTTGCGTTGGACTGCAGTCATGACCTGTATCCACTTCCACCAGAACACTTTCACCTCCAAACCCTTTGCCAGCATCGAGCATGAACGCGACTGGCTTGAGCAGACATTGCCGCCGGGGTTTGTCTTATTGCAACCCGAGCTAGGTGAGAACATGACATCTATGCCCTGGACGATGAGCTATGTAAAGGTTGACCTCAGCTCCAGAGAAGAAATTCCGTCGCTCGATACAGGCGTCCGAGTACGCCGAGCTGAGGCTGAACTGCACCGTGACAGGGATTCGCGAAGTGGATGGTGGCGTCCAGGCGACCTACCAACGAGAGGACGGCGAGACGATAGACATTCACGGCAAGCATCTTGTTGGCGCAGATGGCAAACGTGGATACGTCCGCAAGGGATATCTGGAGGCCAAAGGAATAAAGCAGCTTCCGGGACTGTATGATGGCCAAACCTCATTTCTGCGACAGTGACAGTTCCGAGACCTAACAGTGTCCTAGGTATCAGTACGACGCGGCTTGGATTGCAGCCAACCTGCGCATCACTCTCCCAACACCCACTTCGCACCCTTCCTTTCCGCCGTGGAAACTCGGATACCAACCCGAAGAGTTGTGGGATATCTTCTGGCCTGGGGGATTCCAGTAAGCTATAGGATTCATCAACGTTTCTCCTGACTTGGCTGCGCTTGATAACTGACTATGCTCTGATTAGTTTCTGCACCCACGCTAAGATGCCTATTGCAGCAGGTCGATTCGGGCCGAGAAATCAGAAATACTGGAGGTATTAGTTTAAAAGTTGCGCGCTGTTAAAGAGGATCTAGTAGTTCTCATTATACATTTTAGGTTCGAATACGAGTTGCCCCCGAGTTACATGCCCGACGACTTTGAAGAGCATCTGAAAGTGCAGATAATGCCACATATAACCATTCCAGGACACCTATTCAGGTAGCCTTCCTACACAAAGAGATGAGATGATAGTTAGCTAATGAGTTGGTAAAAAGTCGCAAGGGTATGAAACTAGACGAACCGGTGTCCTTCCCATGGGACTGCGTGGAGGTCTTGCGTTGTGCACCAGCCAAGTAAGTCCCAATGCTATCTCATACCCTGTATTTTTCGTCTTGTCGCTTCCATTTAGTTGAAACTTGCTAATTTCTACTATCCGAGTTCAGTTTCTCGCAAAAAGTCGTGAATCGGTGGTTTCACGGCAACATCTCACTTATAGGTGACGCGGCCCATGTGTTCCCCCCTTTCGGCGCCCAGGGGATAGCGAGCGGTATACGGGACGCGCTGGGCTTGTCATGGAGGCTCACACTCCTCTTTGGCCCCCATTCGTGTTTCTCTACACCAGAACATCGCGACGTCCTGCTTGAGGGATGGTCACGAGAGCGGCGTAAAGGTGTGGACGTCTCTAGCATCCTCACGGCGAGGAGCGGCAACATACTCCTAAGCAAGTCTACTTCCCTCGTGGGCCTCCTCAAAGTCATTGGCGGAGTGCTAGACTTTGTACCCTTTGTCCGAGACAGGCTGCTACGATTGACCTTTGACGAAAGTGATGGTCACCGTGGAGTGGACAGCGGCTTCTTTTTGGAGAAGGAAGGGGGAGGTGTCAAGACGGCCCAGGTGTGCCTTAATACCATCACTGGCGTCACTCAGCTATCTGATGAGGTCATCTGGAAGCAAAGTGGCGTGCTTACCCTTCTCCTTTTGCGTCACCCCGACAAAGAGGAGGCCGTGGGTATTAAGGAAATACTCGATGAAGCGGGCCTGCCGCCGTACCTTCTCTCGGAAGATATTATTGAACTATGCGAGGGTACTTTTAACGATGGCACCGAATTGCTGTCGCATTTGGAGACTAACAAATTCTTTCTCGGCACTGAGGAAGACACCGTGAGGATCATGGCCCAGCCACTGATGCCACATTATAACCCTTCTGCTTTCCGGGATCGGTTCCAACCTGCAACCCGCTATGCACTAATCCGTCCGGATCTCATTGTCTTTTCACAAGCCCGAAGCCCGAAGCAGCTGGGGTTGCAATTAAATGCAGCCCTTAATATGTTAACTTAAGCAGTAAAGGAGTAGAAAGGTTGCTAAAAAGGGGGGTAATTTAAAGCACCTTCTTAGAATATAACTTTAAATTTAATAAATAATTAGAACTCTATATTTAAACTACTTTAGCTTTAAAGCTACTTATCTATAAGTAATAATTATTTAAAAATGTTTAATTTATATATTATAAGTAATTCTTTATATTTAAATTTATATATTAATTAAATAAATAATTTAAATCTCTATCACCTCTTAATAAGTAAGGTTTTATTAAGTTAATATTATTATAATTAGCTATTTTTATTATAACCTAGACTTAGAAATATATAACCTAGTTAAAAAACCTTTTCTTTTTAATATACTTTAACTTTTTTATATTAATTTACTTTAAAAATTATTAAGACCTTATTATTTAACCTTTTTTATAATAATTTTAAGCCTAATAGCTATATATAAGGCTATTAAAAAGAAAAAGAAAATATTAAAAATATTAAATATTATATCTCTTTAAAGTAAATACTTATTTTAAAATATAAGTAAAACTATTTTTAAAATAAGTATTAAAATTTAAATTAGAATTAAGTAAATAAATATAAAAAATATATTATTTTACTTATAATATATTCTTTTTAATTATTAATAAATTATTTATAAGTTACTTTTTTTATACTATTTATATAACTTATTTACTATATAAACCCTTATTTTTATATAATTTTAATATAAGAATATTTAAAATATATATTATATAAGCTAATTAAGTAATATTACTTTATAAAAATAAAAATTAAATTATTTTAAGTTTTTATATATATATAATTAAAAATTAGATTTTTTAAGTATTCTTTTAAATTTTATATAGAAGATTTTAAACTATTAAGGATTTCTTAGTAAATACTAGTAATTCTTTAATAATATAAGTTTAACTTACTTTAAAAATTCTCTAATTTTATATAGTTAAAATAGAATTATATAGTATTTCTTTCTTAATAATATAGCTAATAATATATATAATACTATTTTTAGTATATTTTTACTACTAATATATAGATTTATTTAAGAGATTTAAAGTTTAAGGAAAGTAGTGGGAAAAGGTGGCCAGTCTGTAGGGGTGGCCTGTCTTTGGGTGGGGGACGTTAAGACCTAGAAGTGATGTGGCCAGGTAATATACCCAAAGCGTACAACGACACTTACGAGGGAGGGAAATTGAAATTCCTAAAGGGGTCCCAACATTCGAGCAGCTTGTAGTGCATTTAGCGCTGATGGGCGGCGGGTCTTCTGTCGTGGCGGGACTAGCGCTCAGACTATTGAAAGTCGTGAAATTAGCTTCAACATAAGAATTTGCCAAGGGGGCCTAGACCAAGGTTTAAATCCTAACTAGACGCAGAGCTCTTTAACATTACGGACTGGCTGGACGCCACAGGCGTACTGCTTCTGACTCGCTGATCTCTGCTTCTTTACTACAATGGAGGTGCTGATCAAAATGGATTATACTCTATCAATTCATTTAGTAAACTCGAGGCATTTCGGCATCGACCTTGTCTTGAACAGATATGCAGCCTCGGCGGTTAATCGCGGGCTCAAAAGGCAGTTGACTTTTGGGGCTAGTCCAAGGTGAAGCTAGTCCGCAAACCATCAAAGCTGAAATGAAGACGAAAGCCAGCGCTCGGCCCATTAAAATGCTCCCGTGACCACAGATACGGCATGGCGCTGTCGCGCGACGCATCACAGGGAAATTGCGTTATTAATACCGTCCACCATGCAGATAGACTTCCCACACTTGCGTATGTGCTATCCCTTGATAGTTTACAAGGGTCAACAAATTCTTGAACCCTTGAGGCTGTGGCGGTGCAGCGACATCTCAAAATATACGTGGCCGGTTTTCAGCGGTACCTCGATGCTGGTGGTTTGTCTGCGTACAGAGGATGTACTCTTGATGTCGAGAAGCCTGCTTGAGCCCGAAAATATTCGGTACTAAAAGTCATCCCTGCAGTGCGCCGTCCCGTTCCTAAGGGATGGACACTCCCGCCTGGAATGAACTAAAGTGATCCGTAAAAGTTTTTTTAACTATTCCTCTTTTGTCTGTAGAGTAGATCCCAACTTCAGGACTTGCTAGAATAATATGCGCACACCTTTACAAGAATTACCGGATTAACTTTGTTTGCGATCCAGCGCCCATCTGCTCTTGTGCACGATTTTACAAATCAGTCAGGACGTCGCAAGTGGGTACTCGCAGGGGTATTCGCTTTTAAACAAGTGTTCATTGGTTCATGAGCAAACAGCAGGGATGTGTGCATTTTAAACGATTACTGATTGGTTACTGTGAAGCAGGGGAGAGAGCCCGCTTGAATAGCTGCTTACCCTATATACACTCTAAAGTCAACTTTTTGGCCGTTATAGGTCGCCTCGAATAGAAAAAATGCATTTTCTTCGCTTAAATCAACTTATAGAAGTTTTTACTACAGCGTGGTATATTTTTTGGTCTCGAATCACTACGGTTGGAAGATGTTGCGTCGAGATCTGCTTTTTTGCTCTGTTTGAACAGACATGTCAACCCTGACCCTTCCAACCGTCATAGATATCAAAGAAGAGCTGTAGATTATCGAGAAGGCTAGTGTTAGCCATTATTTTAGTACCTTAGGAATGCACTGGATTCTGTTGCCTTCGTACTGTTGTAGTGGATGATGTTTTAAAAAAGGGGTCTAACGGGAAGTGCTTGAGATGTCATGCGTGCACAGACCAGTATTTTGGTAATTTAATAAAATACGTAGACATGGCGGCTAATAGGCGGACGGGTACCCGTCCTTCTAAAATGGGACGGGTCCCGTCCCAATTGCCATATCTGGTATAGCTCACTCCGCTATCGGTCTCTTTCGCGCCGTTTCGAATGTCGCGTTTTATTGCACTCGTTGCTAATCGTGTCGAGACTATGGGCTTACGACGACTGCTTGGCTATGACCGTCAACCAATCTCAAAGTCCAACACCGTTTCCTGACGATTGTACCCCCCCCCCCCCCCCCCGAAGGCGAGTATGAGTCACGGGAGGCGTTATCCGAGGCAATCAACGCCTGGGCGGCGACTAGGGGCTACGCGTTCATAACTGGAAGGTCAACTAAGGAGAAAACCGGCAGGAGGACAATCACGTACATGTGTGATCGTCGCCGTAACCATCCGATCGTTTCGAGAGAACGTCAACGCAAGACGACAACTCGAACAACAGGCTGCGAGTTCTCTGTACTGGCGAAAGAGAATAAAGATAGAAGTACCTGGACTCTGCGGCACCGTTCTGACAGCCGATTCTCACTACATAACCATGAACCAAGCCGAGATACCACTGCCCACCCAGTACTTCGAACAATGTCCAAGGAGCACCTGTCTCAACTGACTGGCCTTGCCAACGCTGGGATAGCCCCTAAAGAAATTAGAACGTACATGCGGCAGAACACCGACACGATAGCAACACAACAGGACATCTACAATCGTATTGCAGATGCTAGACGAGAAGTGTGTCAAGGACAAAGCAGCATTAACGCACTTGCTGATCAGCTGCTTAGAGAAGGATTTTAGAGTCAATTTCAAACCGGTCCAGACGGTCGAGTCAAAGCTGTTCTATTTGCGCATCCCGAGTCAGTGGCATACCTACAGGCATATCCGGATGTCTTAATCTTAGACTGTACATATAAGACCAACAAATACGGCATGCCACTTTTGGACTTGATCGGTGTCGGCTCTTGTCAACGTTCGTTCTGTGTCGCGTTCGCTTTCCTGAGTGGGGAATGTGAAGAAGACTATTTTTGGGCGTTAGATCGATTCCGATCGTTGTGCGAAAACCACAGGATTAGGCATCCCTCAGTCATCTTGACTGATCGCTGCCTAGCATGTATGAATGCTGTCGATACTTGCTTCCCATCGTCAAGGCCGCTGCTATGTCTCTGGCATGCTAACAAGGCAGTTCTCCGCTACTGTCAGCCAAGATTTACGCGCCAGACTCAAGGGGACAACCCGAGAATAGAGGCTTGGAATGAGTTTTACGGCCATTGGCATTCGATCATCAAGTCACCGAATGAACAAACTTTCCACGAACGAGTGTCCGAGTTTGAGAAGAAATATCTCCCGGACTATATCGAAGAAGTCAGATATATCAAGACAAACTGGCTTGACAAATACAAAGAGAAGCTGGTGAAGGCGTGGGTCAATCAACACCCCCACTTTGACAACGTCGTTACTTCAAGAGTTGAAGGCATACACTGGCTGCTTAAGAGCCACCTCAAAGTATCTACATTGGACTTGTTCGAAGCTTGGCGATCGATCAAACATGCACTACTGAATCAACTGGCGGAGCTGAAGTCGAACCAAGCCAAGCAGAAGATCAGGACCCCTATTGAACTCTCCAGTGCCCTTTATGGTGCAGTACGTGGTTGGGTGTCTCATGAAGCTTTGCGAAAAGTTGAGCAGCAACGAAAGCTTTTATTGCATGAAGGCTCTGCTCCTTTGTCGGCCTGTACTGGTTTTTTCTCACGATCACAAGGGCTACCCTGCGCTCACAAGCTGAAGGGTTTATTAGTTCGAGACCAGGCACTACAACTCGAAGATTTCCATCCGCACTGGCACTTGACTCGGAAAGATAATCGGCGACCCCTCTTAGAACCCTGCCAGCGAGTCGATCCAGTGGCTGCGAGTTCGTCTCTGCCGTTATCTAGTGTGAGAAGAGAACTTAGTGGCTTCGAAGTCATCGAAAACGCAAGGCCGATACGAAACCCTCCTTTGTGCAGCAAATGTCATATACTAGGTCACGCAAGGAACTCTAAGGAGTGTCCACTACGATACTCAGAACTAAGAGCATTGCCAGTCGTATCTTCAGACCAGCCGCAGACGTGTTCAGAAAACTTTCAGTGGATACCCTTTGCGGTCCCGGAGGAGCCAAGGCCACCAGCGATGGAAACGCTCGACGAAATACTGTGGCAACCAATCACGACTTTGGAAAATTTCGAGTTTGAGCCTGAATTAACTTGTCAAGATCTGCCATGCCAGTTGACCATCGAAACAGAGCAGGTGGACCGACACATAACGACTCCAGAACCTCGGCATCTATCACCTGCACCATCTATGTATACACCGCCGGTATCTTCACAGTTAACCTCGAGAGACCCAGCTTCAGACCCAACTACACATCTAAGGTATGACGATCCACGAGCCATCCATCAGAGATACGTCAAGTCAAGAGAGGACTGGTATAAGGCTCAACCCCTGGGACCCTGGCTTGGTAATCGCCAGTATCGAAAAGCAATGGGCTTGTCTTTAGGATACCCAAAAGCAAGCTACAGCTGGTGCCTTGATTATAAGCAGATGGGGAGGTACTGCAAAACCTCGACGGGTCTGAGAGAGTGGACTAAAGAAGAGATGATGGCTTACTTAGACTGGGACAAAGCAGAGACTGATCGCATCGAAGCACGAGTAGCTGAGGAGACCGAGAACGGACGACTGTTTACAAGCAGAAGAGGTATGGGTGAGCTTTGGGAGATGGCTCAGCGGGATATCGATGAACAAGAAGCCTTGTATTCTGCTGCGGAACAGGAAGAAAGTTGTATTGTAGTTCAGCCGTAGTTCTAGTAGAGTTTATTAGAGTGGATGTATCACTTGAATACATCAAGGCTGTTCAAATCAAAGTCATCGACTTGCTTTGAAAAAAAACATAGCAGGTTAATGGGACTTCAAGTAAAACCACTCGAGATAGTGGAATTGCACAGCGGGAGGCAATCCGATAGCGGAGAGGGCTAGACTGAATATGGCAATTGGGACGGGACCCGTCCCATTTTAGAAGGACGGGTACCCGTCCGCCTATTAGCCGCCGCCTATGCCCGCTCTAGGGACCCAATAGGCCCACGGGTACCCGTCGCTATAAGATTTTCCAAACTTTCCAGAATATCTTACCTAAATTTACGAATAAAACTATCAAAACATTTCTATAAGTAGATGATGGCATTTTGAATAGATCCGAAGCTTTCTCTCGGTTTTAAATCATTTATTGTAATTTATTTGGATTTTTACAACGTAGAGAATTTTATTCCCACGGGTACGTAACCAGAAGCGAGATTCTTATGTAAGCGAAACTTTTGAGATGTTTTAGTTCTCCGAATTCTATATATTATTATGTAAAACTATCTTAGAGATTTGAAGTACGATCCAAAGATACTGTAGGCGTTTTTTTACATTTTTAAGATCTTTCTTTGTGTTGTAAAATGAAGAATGATGAAAATATTTATAGCGACGGGTCCCGTGGGCCTATTGGGTCCCGTCACCAACATCATTACGAGACACGGCATTACGAGACGCGGCACGGCGAGACACGGCACGGCGAGACACGGCACGGCGAGACGCGGCACGGCGAGACGCGGCACGGCGAGACGCGGCACGGCGAGACATAGCAGTCGTGAGAACAGAAATCGTCAGATGTAACTAATAGTGTAAACCATATATTACTTCCCGTATCCAGTGCAGCTGGCCGGCGGCGCCTCATCAGCATTAAGGTTGATGCTGTGTCACAGTGGAAAGCAGCGGTGGGAAAAAAAGAAAAGTTCTTATCCGAAGGCATCCACCATCTGTATACACGGACGGGAAGAAGAAACACAGGTCTGCCAAGCGGATCAAACTAGCTTGCTCTTGCCTTCATCGCCTTATAGGAGCCGTGTTAGGATTAGTGTCGATGTCGGTACCGATGCTGTGATTGTGTCTCTTTCTATCTCAGGCATGACTATAAAAATAGCCAAGGCTCTCTTGACCTCCACTGCCTCCCATTTCGAATATGGGTTAAATTCTCTTCCTTTTACTCGAAATTGCTCCTTTGACGGTTGTACACGCGCTGCTTCTGCGTCTTGCCTCCGCGCCTTCCTTCACGCCTCCGACGTCGTCTGGTCCTGACCGACTCAACGACAATCGTGATTCTATAACGGACCATCTCCTTTTAGTTTCTTCTCTTCTGCCGCTTTCGCTCGTCTAGATACAAGTCCTGAGACCTTTAAACAAGACTTCTCGTCCTACTGATGCCGTCCCTTCCATTCCTTCAAGCCTCTCCTCCCTTCGACATACGCCGCCGCCATCTTGCAATACCTGGAACCCACCCGACATCTGACGTCTGACACTATTCACTCGCATTAAACCATATCTTGTCTCATACTAGCATCACACAAGTAGCCCATCGCATTGTAGGTTCTGATGTATACGTTCATAGATCTCTGAGCAGCGAGCTGACATGTCACCCCAGAAGCAAGACACGATATAAGACTACTAGTAGCCCTATACACGTAAACCGTTACAATTGCTTCTCCTTTGGCGATGCCCGCTGTTATCTCAGCGCTAGCCGTTGCCCCAGCTCCCGCGGTCACTGACTATGCAAATCACTTGGCAGACGCGCCAGTAGAGCTCCCGGAAGGCTTTCCAGAGGTGCTCGATGGGCCCATGGCTTGGACTGGCTCTCAGTTTATGGATCAGTCAGACTACATCTACACTCTGAGTGAGTCTGATTTGCAGGAAACTGAGAATGCCCTGTGGTACTTTAAAAGTTCGTTTTGTTCCACTCTCGTGACTTCATTCCCCCGTGGATCTGTGGACCTGTGGATCCGTGGACCCCAACGGTATGGATCAAGCTAGATTTTACGGCTAACCCCGAAACAGCACGAGGACTTGACGGGGATCTTATCTCTCGAGACAACTTCCCTCTTCCCATCCTAGGCTCCCGACTTGACAAAATTCGACGAGATATTTATCATGGCAAAGGCTTTGGTCTCATCCGTGGGCTCGACCCACAGAAATACTCAACTGAGGATCTTACTCTGCTTTATCTTGGCATCCAGTCGTACATTGCTAATCGCAATGGTCGGCAGGATGGAAAAGGCAATATGCTAGGTCTATGCTTCCACCTTTGGTCATGCTACGTGGTGCTCGTCTAAGCTGACATGAGTCTCAGTTCACATTACTGCCGATAGCTCATCCAAGCTCAAGGCTGGGCATCATCGTCACTCCACGGCGTCTATCGTGAGTTACTTTTGACCTCAATGCCCTTAGTTGTGGGGTTTCTTGCTAACTTGCAACCTAGACTTTTCATAATGAAGAAGCTGGTGACGTCATTAGCTGGCTCACACGGAGCACTGCTGCGGCGGGAGGTAAGTGCATCATTGCATCGGCCTACACTGTCTACAACCTCTTGGCTGCGAGTCGACCCGATTTGATCAACGCGCTCGCTCAATCTGATTGGCCGTTCACTATGTATGTGCCCGCTGATCTCGTTCGAGCGGGACCTGTCTGACATACCATGACTGCGATAGGCCCCATTTCCAGCACAGGCCCGTCCTGTTCCATCACGAGGGAAAGGTCATCATCAACCTCAATCGAGTAGCGTTAACGGGAAGTGCTGTTCATCCGCGCTCTTCAAGCCTTCCATGCGTTAGTCCACGCCAGCTCGAAGCCCTTGATGCGATAGAGAGCATTGCCGAGGCGGTGCAGCTCGAGATCGGCACCCAGGCCGGTGACATGCATTTCGTCAACAATCTGACTATCCTGCACCGACGGGAAGGATTCGTCAACGGCAAAACCATAGACGAACGACGACACTTGGTCCGGATGAGACTTCGGGACGATGACCTCAGTTGGAAGCTCCCTGAAGATTTGAGACAAGAATGGTCAGCTGCGTTCGACGAGACAGCGCCCAAAATTTGGCATCTTGAACCTATGCCGGACGGCTTCTTTCCACTCAGATCACAAGCCAACTGAAGCTTGCCTAGTCTCTGTTCCATGCCTGAAAGTGAGACCATATACGCCCCTTGGGAGACATTGTATTGAGTCTAAAACCTGAGTACGCTAGTGAAGACAGGTGCAGAGGCAGACGAAACTGGAAATATAGAGTCCTGATGGTATTCTTTAGTTCTACTGAAAAGGGATCAATGGGGGAAGGGAGGTTTGCCTGAAAGCCTACTCAAGAATTACTAGCAGAAACGCATTGCGTTTCCTGTTTTTGACCAATCATCGTCTAGCATTTTAGCCCCGTATTTCCCGGATGGAAACGCACTGCGTTTCTTGGACCGCACTCATGAAATTAGAAAACCTAAAACACGAAACGCGTCGCGTTTCCGTCGGCTGACCCTTGTCAAGTTGTTGAACTTGATCACTCCAGACCCAAAAAACGGCATGATTCTGCTATTGCTTGCTGGATCTGACAAACCTATCGTCTTCGTAAAACGCCTAATCGATATTCTCCGTTTCATCCTATGTTATTATTTTTCTAAGCTTAGTCATAATGGACCTCTTACCTGTTCAGGAGCAAAGTACTCATCCCATTTATCCCCAACAAAGGTGCAGAAGCTCGAAACGCTCGGCCTTTACTACAACTCGCCAGAGCAAGCTACCATATGTACCAAATGCGGTTTTGCTTTGAGTCCCAGACGCGCATCGGAGCATCCCGGCAAAAAGCATGGCATTGCCAGATCTGCTCGGCGTGGCCTCAAGTCCCTCCTGTCCTCACTGAACCTCCCAGATCAGACACTTTGGCCCCCAGACCTCATGGATCACGACGTCACCCGTACCTTGCCGTACAATAAGGCCTGTCTTGTAAGCACTGCGGTCTCCACTCTGCTAGTGGGAAGGTTCTGGAGGATCACCTCAGGGCCGAACACCGCGACAATTTGAAACTCACGGCTGAAAAGAAAAGCCGACAGCACTAGCTTCGAGACCATATTCGACAAGAAGTTTTGTTCCAGAGCTGGACAGCGAATAATACTCGAAGGTCATGGCTCGTCAGTAGTGACAATGACGTCAACAGCAGGTCTATACCCGGCAGCATTCTTCTACAAGCCAGTCCTGATCCCATCAAGCTCCTTGCTCAGAAGCTGTTCACCGAGGAGCATGTTCGGTTGGAAAACCAGCAGAGTGGAGGTTGAAGGTCGCGTGTTCAAGAGACGCCAGCTTCTTCCGCCTTACAGACCAACTGGCTGCGGCGCACAGGCTGGGAAACCACATTTAGAAAAGCGCGTTGTGATGTTCTAGTTCGCCTGACAGCGCTACCTCACTGCACGGATAACCGACCCCTGCCTCTTGGTGTCGTTGAAGGAGAAGCCATCATCAGTCCGGCACTTGATGAACGAAGGCTATTATTGCCGCGCTTGATCGTCTCCTGGATCAATGCGGTGAGACAGTCCGGACGACGGATGTATGTTTGAGAAGGTGGCTCCGCGGCAGGTATCCAGACCGCCCCTACAAGATGCCCTTCGAATTGGTTGCAAGGCCGTCTTCCGAGAAGGTATATCGGAAAGAACTGAAACGCTTTGTCTGTTTCTGGCTCCGATTATTCCGATTATTGCCGACGACTTTTCAGAAGGTTACAGGGCATAGGCTGAAAAAGCATCAGTTTAGAGTCCTACGGGAGCTTTGGTTGGATGACATATGGAAGTCCGCGGAACATAGTGATGTAGACCCTGCTGCTAACAAGGATGGAGGACACGATGGGGACGAAGGGGAGTATGAGGATCAGGATAATGATGAGGATGAGGACGAGTATCCAGATGATGACGAGATCCAAGATGATGATGAAGGTGAAGATGAAAGTCAGGAAAGGGTGGTTGTGGACACGAGTGATCTATCTGGTGACGAGGCAACTTCCACTTGGTCTTCGAACAGTCAAGAAGATCACCCACCAGATCCCGCGCTCGATATTTTACTGCGCTTTTGTTACTCTGCTGTTACTGAGGATTACGACGGCGGTGTCGCGAGCTCGACCATGCTGGTGTACTTCAGTGCCGTGCGCGGGCTAACGACCCCAGAAGGAGATCAGCACTTGAAGCCTCACCGATTCACCCCGATTTTGGCGAAGCTTATATACTGTTCTCGATTGGTATTTCGAGCAAGGCAATAACTAGCGAAGTGTATGTACCTTTAGCTTCAGAGCCCATTAGGCGTTGGCCTACAGGGCGTAATAGACTTGTATTGTATTGTTACTCCGGTTTATGAGGGATAGATTTGACTTCTCTAAGTCAATTAAAATTTGTGAAGATCGAGGCGTTGCGGACAAGGCCAATCGATGAAACTCAGAAGCTAAGGAAACTCTTGGATGACATGTTTCCATTGGATGGGCAAACTTTACTGGGAGGAGGGGAGTATTCGCTAAACGTGACAGGCGGATTAGATATAAGACCCATTTGAGGTTATGTTATAGTTTGGTTTGAGCTTTGAGATTCTATCTTAAGATGGATTCGGCCGTATTGCCACTTGCTCTTGTTCTGATCCACCATCTCTCGATGTGTTAATATTCGTCGTACTACCCGAATCCTCAACCTTCTTCACCCCTTCGTCTCCAGACGTCTCATCGGACTCATACGCATCTTGTGGCGCTTCATTCCGCCGCGCCCAATCTCTATACTTCTTCGCCAGCCCCGCCATCGTCGGCTGGTCCTCGGTGGGATTTGACAAGCTCCTAACCCGCCACCCAAGTTTATCCCCAGACTTGTATGTAAATTGGGACTCTGAAGAATGTCTTGAGTGCTGTCTCTTATGCGGAAACAGTTGCTCTACATCGCAGACTTCAGCGCGTTTTATCGGTGCAGCTTTAGGTCTTGCGTCAACTTCGCGCGCGCGCTCTTTGAACCGCGTGAAGTTATCCTCCACTAGACCTAGGATGTTCTCGAGATACTCAACAGCCAACACTGGGTCCCCGATGGCGGTGTCGCCGTGCTTTTGGTAGTGGGAGATGTCGTAGAACATGGCGAGGTAGGCGAGCATGGCTGTTTGTCGGGGGCTGGACGGCTGCTTCAGGGCGTAAAACTCGTTTGCGTTTTTGGGGAAGTATGTTGCCTCCGGGTATGTAATGCCTTGCTTTGGTAGGTATACGGGAAGTGCTTGGATGGGGAGAAAAGGATTAGATAGTTTTCCGTTTTGAACATTCGCTAGGACTCGAACATTTTCGGTTCTTAGTTCGTCGAAGCGTTGATGAACGTCTCGGAAGCGGTCGTCGATGGACTTGAACTCGTAGTCGAGTGCCTCTCTCAGCTCAGTATTTTCTTGGCTTCGGACCGTTTTCTCTTTCGTAATGGTATTGCGCAACTTGCGGATGTCTTTTGTGTTGGTATCGACATCGCTCTGGAGGCCGCGAATACTTTCACGGAATGCTCTGAGGTCGTTCCGGATTTCGTCCCTGAACCCGCTGAGTCCCCGCTTGATTTCCAGGACAATTATGTTCTCCATAATTTGTTTTGCTCAGTAATTCTCGGTCGCTGATTGTGGGGTTTGTTGGTGTCTGTTGGTCGAGGTGACGTGACTGATTTGATTGATTTGATTATATCCTACTCGGTTGTAATCATCTAAACGATTATGCCCGGATAACGGGGTCCGGCGAACAGCCGAAGCCACGCGGATCAGTATTGTTCCGCGGTGCCCCACTTCGCCAACGTCAAACATCGTTGGCCAGCTGTTCCCAAAATTCCCGCTTTTCTCTCTCTAACCACTATTTACATTTGCTGGCAGGCCCATGTACGCAGTGGTTTAATGCTAATGGATCCTTGATTCGAGGCTCTCTCGGGTTGTGAAGCCCTCTCTTTCGCGACCGCGTACCTACAGTCTCCCCCCAGTGCTCAGCTTTGTCTATTAAGGTCTCGATCCAGAAATTGCCCAAGGATCTGAGTCAGTTCGATGAACTTGATTGCCTTGGCGGCTGCATTGCGCTCGTTCAGTAGCTTCCGGAGATTGTTGCGTCCTCGGAGTCGTCCCAGTTCCTGGTCCCGGAGTTGGCGGTGTCGACGGCAGCGTAAGAGGACGTGCGCTACCGTTTGTCGATCCGATCCGCAGGGGCATCTGTTGCTGGTGATACCTGGTACTCTTCGGCTGAAGAGGAAGTCATTGAAGCCTATCTTCTCTGTACGCAGCTGCATGAGGAGTGCGCTGCGCTTCTTGATGAGCCCATCGTGCAGGTCCAAGACCTTGCGCGAGGGTTTGGGCGTGTGCCTGAAGGATGCTCGGCCGCGTGTCTCGGATACCCAGCTTGTCTCCCATGATTTGATGGTCTCTTTATGAGACCATGTCTTCATGGTTGATCGAAGTGGGTATAATTGCTGTGGTTCTACTGCTCTCGGTCCTGTGAGGCCGCCTTCTCTCCAACCTGTCGCTTCTTTTGCTGCTCGATCTGCGTCTTCGTTGCCTTGGATTCCTATATGCGCAGGGACCCATCTGATCTCGGTATTCAGGTCTTGTGTTCGGAGTTCGTCGATCTGTTGTGTGATATTCTTGAGCAGGTATGCGCCTGATTTGCCCTTGGGCCTGGCGGTGGATCGAATAGCGGCCTGGTTGTCGGTGTAGATCGCGACCTTGCTTCTTCTGTTGCCTTTCGATCTGTCTTCTTGTGCGATCTGGAGGGCTAGGCTGATGCCCTGCAGTTCACCGGCGTAGACGGTGGAGGTTGTCTCGTCGCCCATATATGCACTCTTTGTTTCTTGGGTAGTGGTGCAGACCGCGGCAGCACCGATGCTGCCGTCGATGCCACTACCATCTGTGTAGATGTGTATTGCATCCAGCTCGTCTTGTATGATTTGCTCGTGTCTGGCTTGCGCTTCCTCTATGCTTGCTTCGATGAACGTCTGTGGACCTTGCCACCACGGGGGCACTATGTAAGGAGTGATGTATTCTTGTCTCCGAATATTTGGCCCTTGGCGATCGGTGATAGATTGCTCGATAGCTCTTCTCGGGCTTTTCTTGTTTCTTCTCGTTTCCCCTTCCGTGGGCCCATGATCACCCGGGCCGATCCTTCCAAGAGCGTTGACATTGTGCTTGAAGATCTGCAATTCGACTGGTAGAAGGTATGTTTCTATGTCAAGGGCCGGTATGGACGTTGCCTTGAACGCCCCACTGATCACCCTGGAGGCTCTTGCCTGTAGGCTTTGAAGCTTGCTCAGTGTTCGCTCAGTATATGGCTTGTCCCTGGTCCTCCAGTTTGCATTCGACCAGGCAGAACAGGCGTACATCATCTGTGGCACCGCCACTCCTTTGTAGATCTTGCGCATCTCTCGCATTGTCACACCCCAAGTTGAGCCGCCGAGGCTGCCTAGGGCGTTGACTGTCTTGGTGACCTTGCGTTGTACTTCGTCTATGTGTTGTTTCCAGGTGAGGGTGGAGTCCATGATGAGGCCCAGGTACTTGCATGTTTTCTTTGGTTCGATCATGCCCCATCTTGTCTGAAGGGGTTCCTCTACATCTATTCTTGTTCTTGTCCTCGTGAAGTGAGTGAGCTGGAACTTGTCTGGCGCGAAGATAGATGCATGAGTGGCCGCCCACTTCTCTGCGACGTGGAGTGCCTCTTGTAGCTTTTTGCATGTCTCTTTCGTGGAGTCTGCCCAGGTCAGGATAGCCACGTCGTCTATGAAGCCGGTTGTCATTGTGTCTTCTAATTCTCCGCACTTTTCTATTAGATCCGCGTTGTAAAAGAGGTAGAGGATCGGTGATAGATTTGATCCCTGTGGCTCTCCTGTCTCCAATCTGTAGGGTTCAGATGTGAAGCCATCAATTGATAGCTTTGTTAGTCTCGGGCGCAGGAAACTTCCGATCCACTTGACTGTTCTTTCATCTATCCTTCTCTTCCGCAGATTGTGCAATAGGCGTGCATGTGAAATGTTGTCAAACGCCCCTGATACATCCAGAAGCAGTAGACTTGCCACCTTGCCTTGCCCAGTGTTCCAGGCGTCATATATCTTGTCGATGATGAGGTGAAGGGCGTGTTCTGTTGATCGCAGCTTTCTTCCACCCATATGGGTATCGGGCAGCAAGCCATGAGTCTCGGCGATGTAGCTCAGCCTCTTTGCTATCACCGCTTCCATGATCTTTCCTGTAGTGTTTAATAGAGCGATTGGCCTGTAGGCCTTTGGCACGGTATAGTTGTCTTTCCCTGGCTTCCTGAGGATCACCGTTGTGGATTGTCGAAAGTGTTCCGGATAGTAGCCAAGGGCGAGGGACTGATTGAATATCTTGCTGAGATGGTGCTTGATCCAGGGAGAGGCGATATGGAGTGCTTTGTTCGCGATGCCGTCTGGTCCTGGAGCCTTGAATGGGGATGATTCTTCAATGGCTTCTTCTATCTCTCTCGTAGTTATCGGTGGCATGGTTATGGGAGCAGGGTAGTTGGCATTCTCTATGTCTTCGAGATTGGTTTCAGGTGGCACTGGAAAAAAGGCCTTTCTGAGAAGCTCTGCTTTTTCGTTTGGGGTATTTGCTTGTTGCTTTGTGGCTGGATCAATCAGTGCTGGTGTTACATTCGGACTTTGGTTATGTCTGTTTCGGGCCCATGTTGCTACCCGCCAGAGGTTTGTTGGGGATTGAGAAGCTTCTTCTATCCTCTCGCGATGGTTCTGTCTGAGCGCTTTCTTGATGGTTCTACCTTTGTGATTTCTCGCCGTTCGGTATGCTTCCCATGTCTCTTCGGTATGGTATAAGCTGTGTTGCCGACGGAGTCGTTTTGATTGTGCCAGTACTTTGGCGCATTCTTCATTCCATCCTGATTTCGATCTAGACGATGGAATCGTCGTCGGTACTGCTTCCTCGACAGCTACCGTTAAGGCTACCATCACTTCCTCCACATGTCTATCCAGAGCTGTCTTCGTTCTTGGTCTTTGCTGTGGCGGAAGCTCCCGCTGCAGCACGCGAGTGAATGTCTTTTCATCTAAGGCTTTCCAATTTCGCCGGGGCTTGGCCATCATTTTGAGAATATTCAGGTCTAGTGAGGTGACGATAGGTAGGTGGTCAGAGTCGTGGTCCATGTTTGTTTCGATTTCGCACTGAATCAATCTGCCCACCAGGCCCGCCGTCGTGAGGCATAGGTCTATGGTCGTTCTTCCGTCGCGCTCTTCATATGTGATAGTGCCTGGGACAAGATTGCTCGTGAGACAGTGATCTTCGATGATTGTGATGAGCTCGGCAGCATTAGGATCCGCTCGCTGGACCCGGTCACCTCCCCACAGCTCGTGGTGTAGATTGAAGTCGCCAATGATGATCTGTTCATGTTGGGATGATTGTTCCAGTGCTTTGCCGAGAAGGGGTAGCGTGCTCCCTCTTTCGGTTGCGGTTTGTGTCGGGTTGTAGACATTGTGAACCATAATCCATTGCTCCTCTTCTGTTCCGAGTCTTAGGTTTAGTGAGCCGAGATCTCTGTTTGCCTCTTCAAAGTGCCACCTGGAGTGATCGAGTCTCTTGTTGATGAAAAAGCAGACCCTGGCTGGAAGGGTTTGGTCTTTGTCTGGGTAGCATAGGTGAAATTGATCCTTAGCTGGGTGGTGAGTTGTCGTGTCGAATGGGTTCTTCCAAGGCTCCTGGATAGCGAGGATGTCGTATCGTCCTATGTCGGGATCTCGTAAGAGCGTGGCCATGACTGTGTCTTTGGATTTTCTGACGTTGTACTGTAGTATTGTAAGAGTATTTTGTGTTAACATTCTTGGTCGTCGATTTCCATCTGTTGACCATGCTGTGTGGTTTGTCTGTTGACGTCCAGTGCTTCCAAGACCCTCCTGGAAGCGGCTGCCGTTCGTCTTGGCCGCTGGCTCCCCATGTTTACGACGATCTCGCTATCGGGATTATCTGACGCCACCTGGTCACTGCCAGGGTTCGCTCTTTTCTGTAGCCTCTTGGTAGGCGACCTGCTCCGGGTCGAACTGGCGTCCTGGGGTCGGCCTGATTCCAAAATAGGTCGTCCTGTCCTGGTGATTGTGTTGGTGTTGTTTTGCCGCTCCCGCGTTCTGGTTCCGGTAGATATCCTGGTGACGAAGCTTTCTAGCTCTAGATGATATCTGGGCCGCAGTTTAGAGGCCGCTTTGGCCTTATTGACCTCCTGCTTCCTGACAGGGCATTGGTTATTCCAGGCTTCGTGTACACCGTTGCAGGCCGCACATTTCCGTGGTGCGTCCCTATCGCTCTTGGTTGGGCAATCCCGGGTAGGATGCTCTTGCGCGCAGTAGCCGCATGTTATTGTTGCCTTGCACTGGGTTCCTATGTGGCCATATTTGTGACACTGGAAGCATTGTCTCACGCGGCACTGTCTGTCATAGAGTTCGCATTGGAACACCTCGCCTTGCCAAATGAGGCCCTCATCAATAACTTTATTCGCATCTTCCGGTCGTGTGAACTCGACCACGACCGAAGATGCTGATTTAGAGGACGAAGATCTCGTCAGCCAGCCTATGTACTTGATCTCCGCAGTTGGTATGAAAGGCTTATTATCCTGCAATAACCCCTCTCTAATGAGTTCGAAGTTATCCATATCCATCGAACTAGTGCGTACACCATGTACCAAGACACCATACGTCGGAATGCGTACAGTGGCACCGTTTCCGATCCTTTGTTCCCAGTCTTCTGCAAACTGTCTAAGCGCTACCATGTCCGATGAAGTGGCCGTCTTGATGCTCAAGTCACCGCTCCTGAGCTGATTGGAGGATACTACCTTGATCTTCTCTATGTGTTCGTTGCTGCTTTGTGCGATTGCGAGGTCTACATGTGACTTGAGGCTACGGGGACTCATCGCTCTGATGTTGGCTATAGTGACAGGGTCTCTGATATTGATGATGATCTCGCGTACGGTCTGGACAGGTGATGCTTTCTGGTTCTGTGGGTTATGTATGCTTGTCGCCAGCCCTCCCCTCGCCATCACGTTGGCGTAAGTGGGCGTGATGCTAGCATGGTTTTGCTGGCTCACGAGCTTCATATCTCTGATCATTTTCATTGTTGCTTTACCGATTTCCGTGGCTTCTTTCGCGGCCGTTTTTGCGTCCATCGCAATTTCCGAATTACGTTGAACTACTTCCATGGTTTGTTGAGCTTTAGTGTTTGTTTCGTTGAGCTCATTTTTGAGGCTGTTGACGTGATGCGCTAGGCTTTCGGCTGCGGCTTTTGTTTCGACTTGGCCGATTTTCACTGCTTCGTAGACGTGACCAAGATCGGGCGTGCTCTGCATTTTGACGATGAGGGTGAGAGCCCCAATGAGGGCAACTCGAACTCCTCGGGATGCAACGGGTAGACCATCGCCGTTGTCGATGGCTGACAGTGCCTTTTGGAGATATGTTATGTTATGTTATTATGTTATGTTATGTATATTTTTCGTCCGGGGGGCCATAGGCCCCGAAAGTCCCCTATTGGGGCACAGGACGTGCTGAGCTAGAGAAATCGGCATCTATCTACACACCAATTACAGAAATGCTATTGGACATAAAGGATTAGTCGCGAAATTAGTCTTCGCCATGGTGTCCAATTTCTGCAAACGCGTCAGTGAACCGCACTCGATCCAGCATATCAACGGCACAAATGGCGCATCCTATCGGGCCTGTTACCCGTCAGCGGGATGATCAGGCGCGGCCGAGGAGTCAGAGCCGCTTATGAAACCTGGTGTCAGGAGGGCTGAGATCAGCCTATGCATACGGCAGTCCGAGACTGCCTCAAAGTAGTCACGACCGGATGGAGGGCGTGATGGCGCCCTTCATCTGGTCGAGCACAGGTGAGAGGAAGATAAAGAAAGTAAGAGAATGTGTACAAAAGAGATGTGAAAAGAGAGGGGGAGAGAGTCGCAAGTGCTTCTCTGGTCGTCGTCGCCTAATAGCGAGGGCAGATCTTTCTAAAGAACGCGCTGTTCTTGGACAAGTTGACAAATTTGGTGAAGTCTTTTCCTATTGCAAGATTGACTGCTGCATTCGGTGATGGTGAGAGCGGAGTGAAGAGATAGGCTATTTGAACCCTAGGGTAAGTAAATGAGTATTAAGGAGAAGATTCCTCAGGTAAGCTTATAATGGTAAACGTTGGCTGTTTTAACGCGCTCTTGGCAGCACCTTGTTTACGAGGTTGAGCAGATTTCGGACTCGCTTATCAATCGTGGACTCCTTTACCTCTCGGCATATGATAGACCAGAGCAGGAGGCCGCCTCTTTATTATATCGGGCCCGGCATTTCAAGGTCCAGGCCGGCATGGACAGCTTATGCGGTACTGCAGAGGCCGAACTAATCGCTTATTACCAAGCCATCCTACCCCTATTCCTGGCGCAGAAGCGTTTCTTCCAACCACGGATCTTCTGATATACAGATGCTATTAAGGCGGTAGTATGCAGTTATGAACGACTAGGGATAGGCATATTTAACGGCTAACTAAAAGGGCAGGAGATGGGTCTCCTGCAGCGTCCTAATAGCAATACGGAGTCCATCTTCTAGGGATGTAGACGACTGGTAATGTGCTGTATAGTGCTTGATAGAAACGGTAGTACCTTTTTCGTGAATACTGTTAATATACTCTATCGCCATGAGGCCGCTAAGGATTAGGTCTTCGCCGAATGCTTCGAATCTACGGCTGATTAGGGGCGAGCGCTGAAGGTAGATTATCGGCGTAAGCAGAACCTAGCAGCCCTTCTCCTTCGTTTCTACCGTCAGTATGTTACCAACTGATCGCATTAACTTGGTGTCGAAGGGTGCCCCTATCGCTGTTGCTAAGGGGAGGACGGCGCCTTGAGGTTGGCGAAAGTTGATTAACGCGAGATTTCTAAGTAAATACTAATAGACTAACTCATACTATAAAAAATGATATACCCCGCGCCCTATGTGGTCCGTCTGTTGTCTGTGTCGGTGAGGGTCACTATAAAGTTCGGGCATTAATTTGAGCTCACCAGCAACGTACCGTGATCGAGGGGATATTCAGGCGCTATACAGGATGGGTAGACCATGTATCTCAACCGGCGAGGAGCTTAACCTTCTCCTTAAGCGTAAGGTCTGTCAATATTTAGACTACGTTCAGAGTCGAAGACATGATGAGACTTAAAAGGGGAGTCTGTGAGATGCAGTGGTCAAAGCCGTTGTGTTGACCAGAGAAGTTTATTTTTTACAAACAGCCTTTCTAAGTAAACAAGTCTTGCATTTTCGAGGTGATAGTTTCCTGCTAAGCGTTAAATATGCCAATCTTTCTCGTGGGTCGATTTTTGGGCATGCGCGCGGCATCCTTGGTGACGTGACCATGGTTCTATAAGCTCTGGGTAACGGCACAATACTGCCAAATATAAGGCACACTGTTATGGTATCGGTATATGCAAGAACATAGTCCGGTCCAAGTGTTCTGAGGCCACATATGAACACTTAAGCCCATCATGGCAATCGACCAAGTCCGCCAAAGCGTACCTCAGCGCCTTCCAGGATATCGGAAATTTTTCTCCTGCAGAGGTTTAGATTTGATCGAGAGTAGGCTCCTGGGCGCCTAGGCGGGCCTTATCGAACCCCGCTCAGCCTACTCAGTGTGGACAATGGTAGTTTACCCGGGGGTCGAGGGTCCTCTGATAGCGTCGGTTAAAATGAAAGGTACTGTAGAGAGTAAGGGTTAGCATAATGGTTCGTTCCAAAGCTTCCCCGCCCCAGGAAAACGAGATAAACGAGCAAAGTGCCCCACATTGCTCGTATCGACTAGCTTATGATTCACGCGAATCAAAGTGCGTTATCCAAGTCAGGATTTCGAGTGTGTTGCTCTGGCATGCTATTACTCTGCCACGCCCAAAATTCTCCGCCTCGCCTTATATTTGAAACCCTGCGAATGGGGCATCAACCTCGTGACATCTGAGATTCTCTTGACCATTCCATCGTGTTGGTCAGAGTCGGTCTACATCGGAATCGAGGCACTCGTACAAACTCATCTGACACGAGTCATGTAGGTTGCAGCGTATGTACTGTCACGAATCAAGAGCGCCAGCGGCACCAATCCTAGTCGTTAAGATTTCCCCTCAACCTTATACGGGTCGAAAGGAATTGGAGATCAGGATGAACGCCACTAGGCTCTTCAACCCAATATCATGTGAGTGCGTCACGAACCAACCACAATAAATATCCTTATCCAGTGATGTACACAAGATACTTGTTTGTCGTACAATGAGAGAAGGGGCAAAAACGAAAAACTGGCTCAGCTCTTTTCACAATCTCTATCCCGCACTGACTGAATGGCGCTTGTCAATGTTCAGATTTACTGAACGAACGGGGCAACATCTACGTTGAATTTAATCATTTACTGACCTGATTATTCTTGAAAAGTCATAAGATAATCCACTTCACTGACGGCAATGCTATATTTCCAACTCCTTTCCTTTAATAAATCCGTATGACTTCGATCAAGTCCCTGATTTAATTTAATGTCACATTTTAATGTTTAAGTTATTTGAAGTACCATGGGCGAAACGCTTTAGAGCAGCTTAGACTATCTAGTAACCAGATCAATCCTTCATGTCGTTGTGGAAATACTGTTCAGAGTGTAATAGTTCTGAATGGGTTCAGAAATCTTTGTACCTATTTTAGAACTAATTAAGCATCCTTTGCCAGGGTATACACTTCAACTTGTGCAACGCCAGTACGAGCCGGTACAGTAGTCGCAACAGGGAAATAACCATAGTCAGGCTCCTCATTTGGCATAACCACGGCCTCGCCTCCTTTTGTCTCATCACCGTTGAACATGCGCAGAATATGGAGCTTTCCCTCCTGGTCACTTTCCATCTCCTTGACACTACGGAGACCGGTGAAAGCAACCCCTTTTGCCAAACCCTCGAAGCGGGCTTGGAAGCCGTATCCAACGACCATGAACTTACGATCAGCCAACCTGATAATAAGGCCTCCGGCGGGACCTGGTTTGCCAAAGGTAAAAGCTCGCTCCACACTGACCTCAATGTCTCCGAATACCTTGACCCATGGCTTATCGACCCTAGCAGTTATTTCAATCTCGTCAAAGAAGAAGCCAAACCGGTCGGCAGGTAAGGCACTCAAGATAAAGTCTTTGACCTTGGTTAGGACCTTGTACTCCCTACCAATGGCTTCAGCTCCGGTATCAATGCCGAATGGACTCACGCCGAGCGCGCCATATGTTCCGTAAGCCAGCCACATCCTGCGACCACCTTCCCTGTCCCGTCTCTGCTCAGGAATGAAGAGCGGATTGCCCTTAGCCGTATAATCTCTACAAACCGTCTCGTAGTCCTGCATATAGAGATCCGGTGCGAGAAAGTCCAACGAAGGTGCATTAAATCTCCAGATATCGGAAACATGGGCGCAAGGTCCACCAGAAGGGTATACACCCGGTCCGGAGCCGCCGGCTACGACGACTGAAGCAACAATGGAAGGAGGTACGGCAGAATCTAGATCTGCTGGTGAGTCGAGGTTGAGCCAGACATTAGCATAGAATGGCAACGGGTACGCGAATTTGCCCGACGCAGCAACTTTTTCAATATAGCGGGAAAAGTAAAAGGCCATGAACATCTCGTCGGCAGGCGGTCCAGCCCCAAATACTTGTTCCCATGAGTGTTGTCCGCTTCTGGGGATAGTAGGAAACCGCTTCGCAAATTGTGGGTGTGGGTTGTCGGCCAAGTGGCGGAGTAGCTCTTCTGGGACTGGTTGCTTAAAGGCCGCCTCAGCTATGGGAGATCTGTCTCTGGAATCGCCGAGTATTCCTGACTCGTTTTGAACTTGGACCATTAGTACCGTGGAATAGGCTTCGTCAAGCTCCCTGACGTGGGACATGAGTTTGCCAAAGGCCTTTGCATCGGCCTCAGCACACTCCGTAGATAAAGGTGTTATGACGTCGAGAATCTTTCGCTTGCCGCCCGCCTCGATACTGCATACCCGGGGAAAACGCTTCGAGTCTGTCTTGACCCACGGAGGAACGTAGGTGCTGAGAGCGTTCTTGTATGCACCAAACCACAAGAGTACAAGGTGTATACCATGCCCACGAGCGTCGAGAATGACCTTATCCAACTCTGAAAAGTCAAATTCGCCCTCGGCGGGCTCAATCTGCTCCCAAGAGACAACGCCGAGCAATGTGTTGACAGCCTGTTCCTTCATGGCTGGCCACACCTCGGTCATATAGCGGGCTGAGCTGAGAGAGGAGTTGTGTAACTCGCCAGCGAGCATAAGAAAAGGGTTTCCATTGACAATTAGATGGGTGCTGTTATCGTCGCGCCGGAGGTGAGGATGCTGCGGAGACTGATCTTTGGTGCTCGCTGTCATTGTTGCGGGGAAATTGCGTACAGTCGGAGGTCGGTAATACGTTTATCGTTGAAGATGATTCCTTGTTTGAATCTATAAAGAGCACAAGAAGGGAAGACTAAGTCTCTTACATGTATTGTAAGGCAGCGACGATCTTCAAATGCTCATTTGGAGCTGCTGCTGTGGGTGCCATAAGGTGCTTTGTCCTTATCATAAATGCTAGCTCAAGAACCGGCTAACGTTACGCGTTCCGTGTAACTAACTACCCACCAACCCTGTTCGATAGCTCGGGAAATTAGTGTTACATGATCGGTGTTATTGCGGGGACAGCAAACGTAACCATGATTAGTCGGCAAGTTGTCAGCGTACATTGGAGGAGCATAACAAGAGAAGTCAAAAGTTCCGTTCCTATCCCCGCCCTATGGATGATTACATGGGGAAAATCCAGGAGCACTGAATGCGATTATTACCCGGAGTCAACTGTGAAGCGGGTTTTAATAATAGTAACAATGCGTCAAAGGGAATTGCCCTGATAAATAAATCAGAGTGACGGCAGATTCATAGTTGTCGAGAAATAGCCATCAAGATGATCGATAATTTTGAGGTTTAACTAGCCGACGCAAAGAGAGAGAGCAGCAGTCAAGGGTGAGATTAGGGGTGTGTTAAAGGCTTTTTAAGATTAAGATGTTAATTAGCAAAATGTATATATTTTTAGTTCTTAGAGCTCTATATATAATGGTCTACTGAGCGTAATAGATCTATCTGTCTGACTACTAGGCTATACCTCACATTTTTCGTGACAGACGCTGATAAATGGGAGTCAGAACTTGACACGCTGCTGTTATTGTGTTGTCATGCCTGAATGTATACCCAAGCACCAATCAGAAACCCAAGTCAACCCCCTGTAAAGCGGCGTAAATTAAATCAATTGTACAGGAATTAATTTGGACTGTAGGACTAGGCGGCCGCTGATCGCAGGAATGTTTCACAGTATTCCGACTTCCGGATCTGGTTGTTCAGCCGTAGCTACAGATCGTGAAGGACTGGTTGTGACGTTTCTGTGGGTTCTTTACTCGCGCGTTTCTATAAGTAATTTTTTTTTCTCTCTTTTCCTTTTACCTTACTATCAGCCTTATATAAGGCTATCAAGCTTTTAACTTTTATATTAAAAAGGCTTAAACAGTAAGGCCCCTATAGTAGGCCAGTATCTTAAAACTCAATATTAGAGAAGGTTTATCTGCCTCAATGGCGCAATTTCTATAATAAACAGTTTTTGTACTTTACTTTATTCCTGAGCATTTAACTTAAACTCTTGGAAAACAACACCTTCCTTTATAGTCTCCTTTGATAGGGTCTGAGTGAAAACGCCAATCAACGGACCAGTGAAATCTCGAGCATCAAGTGCTTTAGTTTCTACTGAACCGATTTCAATCCAGTCCTTGTCTATCTTGATTTCAATTTCTCGTAGAGTCTCCCTCACCTGGAAACTATATCGTGATGGCGTAGATGTAATTCGAAGTTGAACATCGATTAATCCCGAGGACAGCTTGCGGGAGACAGTACCAAAAAGCCCAGCAGCAGAGTTATGAACTTCAAACACAACAGTACTGTTGTCAAAGTCGTAGACTAGGCTGGCAAAGCGTATGGGATCTTTGTACAGAGAGATACCTGCTCTTATACTATTTCCAGTCAAACCTTGGTCTGCTGTGATGCGGGTAGATCCTGTGCCGGTCAAGAAGCGCTGGCGTCGGCCTAGGAATGTGGGACTCTCAATAGCCGAACCAAGTGGATGTTGGCTTGGAATGAGGTGCAAGGTTTCTTCGTCATCTAGGTACCGGTATTTTCTCTCGTCATGATCTCGAATGTAAAGATCTTCAATATGAGGAGGAGTCTGGGGTGGCTTTTGGGGGACAAGCGACGGCACAGCTTCCCTCTTAAAGCTCATCCTAGGCTGGTGGACAGTGGGCCATCCCCCCTCTGGCCAGTCGACGGGTGAAAGAAAAGACTCGCGACCGAGGCCAAGAGTACTATTCGGCTGCTTTCGGACTCCAAGGACAGCGGCCCACCATCTTCTATCACCGTCCTGGAACAGTGAGCCGTGCCCAATATTCTGGATATACTCGTCCTTGCCATCAGCCGTCATAATGGGATTCTGCTCCCAGGACTCGTAGGGTCCCCAAATGTCTTTGGACCTTGCGATTGTCAACATGTGATGTTCGAATGTTCCACCCTCGGCGGCCAGGAGGTAGAAATATTCCCCAACTTTGTAGATGTGTGGCCCCTCCGTGTCGTACTTTGCCCAGCCAGACCATATCTCTGTCGTTTCGGAAAGCAACTCTCCAGTGTTGATGTCAATTTGGACCTGCTTGATGGTGTTCGTTGGCTGTCTGTCGTTTCTGATATGCCAAGCTCCCTGCACAAAGACCCGGCCATCGTCATAGAAAAAGAGGCTGGTGTCAATGCCACGGTAGTCAAAATAGACAGGGTTGCCCCAGTTATTGCTCCAGATGTCGTGGCACTTGATAATGAAATTGTGCCTCTCGTAATCTTGGCCGTTGAAGGTTTGATTTGTGGTGATAATATAGAAGACTCCTTCATGGTAATGTATACTAGGAGCAACAATGCCCGTAGTTGCAACCATGGTGAAGCCCGTATCCAGTGGCACATGTATCGTGTTCGCATCTCGCAGGCTCATCTGTGAGCGTTTATGTAGAGCATTGCCTACCAACAGAACGAAAATGTCAGTCCTTGGGCTTCTGAATGACAGTTTATGAAAGTTGATACGAACCAATGTGTGTCCATTCTTTAAGGTCCTTTGAGGCGTAGATGGGAAGACCTGGGAATACATGGAAGGACGAGGTGCAAAGAAAGAATGTACCGTCGACGAAGACAACCGAGGGGTCTGGTGCAAATCCAGGCACAATTGGATTTGAATACAGAATTTCCGCGTCAGAGCGTTCCATGGTGGACCTTCATAGAAACCTTGACAGATGAAAGCAATATAGTTAAGAATTAAACGGACTCTAGGACTGTTTAATACTTTATATTCTTATAATTAAAGGTTGTATTATCTCAGTTTCATAATGCCTAAGAGCAAATGGAGTCGGCTAAATTGTGGCATTACGCTCTGGTCGTATTAGTAAAACCCGCATTTTGAAATCCAGCTATGGATTCAAAAGGGACATTACATAAATTAGAGGAATTTGCCCGAATCCCACTTCCTATGGTAAAACAATAAATGTAATGACCCGTCAATTGCCCGATCTGCACAGGTGTATTGGTCCGGCTCTGCGGGTATTTACTACTAGCCTCAGAATTCTCGGTCCACATATTTTTCTCGAACTTTTGCTCGGCTGAATTGCGGGGAGTGGCCTGCCTATGTGTAATGCCCTGGGATCTCTGGTGCGCAACCGCAGACCAATCTCTGAAAATGCTGTTTGTAAGTATATATCTCCACCGAGGATTTTCTTTTCGAATTTAGCTAATCCATACGATACTACTGCAAATCATCACATCCGCCACTTATCAAATCTCACAATGCCTGTTCTTGTAGAAGCAGGCCATGCTTTGGAGCAGCCTACGATTGAGGAAAAGGTCAAGCTTCTCTCGGGCAAAGATAATTGGTCTACCTACCCTATTGAGCGCCTGAAAATCCCCTCTCTTACGGTGCGTGTTATTATGCTCAAGCCAACGGTGGCTTACCACGCTTACCTTTGTTGAACAGGCCACAGATGGTCCACACGGGGCGCGAGGCACGTCCTTCTTCAATGGCGTAAGTCATCCCCGTCCCACCAGTCTGAGAAGATGGTATGGTTAATCCTGATCAGCCGCTAGGAGCTCTGCTTCCATCAGCGACAGCGATGGGGGCGACCTTTGATACCAAGTTGATGCGGTCCGTCGGTAATATGCTGGCTGCAGAGACCATAGAAAAGGGCTGCCAGATTCTACTTGCTCCAACCGTTTGTCTACAACGTTCTCCCCTTATAGGCCGTGGTTTTGAAGCCTTTGGCGAAGATCCGATTCTCAGTGGTATGATGGCCTCCGAGTATATCAACGGTGTACAGGAAAAAGGGGTTGCGACTTCCATCAAGCACTATGCAGCACATGACCAGTCATATATGTCCCCCGAGGACGACTTGCAAGTTGCTGAAAGGACACTACGAGAAGTACACCTTTTGCCTTTTCAGCTAGCGGTAAAACACGCCAAACCCTGGTCATTCATGACTTCATATCACCGCATAAATGGCGTTCATACTTCAGAAAACGAGTGGCTTAATACACAAATCCTGCGCCAAGAATGGGCATGGGACGGGCTGCTGATGAGTGATTGGGGTGGTGTCTTCAGTACTGCCGAGGCACTGAATACTGGCATGGACCTGGAGATGCCGGGCCCTTCAAGGTGGAGAGGTGATCTTCTGCACCTTGCTCTCTTTTCTCGAAAGGTCAAGAAATCGATGATCGATGAACGAGTTCGGAATCTGCTCAACCTAATCAACAGGGTGCGACCGGCTATTGAGCGCCAATCACCGAACGAAGAAGCTGGCGATACACCTGCAAAGAGAGCACTATGCCGAGACGTCGCTCGAAGCTCTATCGTCCTGCTCAAGAACGAAGGCAAGGTATTGCCTCTCGACCCATCAACGCAACAAACCTATGGTCTGATCGGCCTTGGGGCCATATACCCCGCCGTTAGTGGCGGTGGCTCAGCCGATCTACGCCCATACTACGTCCAAAAGCCGCTTGAAGCCATAGAAGATGTTGTCGGCAAGGGGAGAGTGAGGACTGCCGTTGGCTGTTATTGTAGGTTTGCGTCTGAAGTATCTCTGATTCAGTACATTATCCCACTAAACTCTTGCCCCAATAGCTCACATATTCACACCGCCGCTATCCGAACACGTCGCTGTTCCAGGAACAAATGAAGAGGGTTATCAACTCATTTGGTACGGTGATGACCCAGAGAGGAACCCCAAGGCTGAACCACTTCACTCTACGACTACAACCCAGGCCACGATGTATTTTGCAGACAACCACCCCCCCGGCGTTCCTGACGCATACTGGCTTCGCGTCGTCACATTATACAAGGCACCTAAAACAGCGACTATGCTTGTCGGTCTTTGTGTGATGGGCAAGGGACGCCTCTATATCGATGGCAAAGCGGCCGTCGATCTTTGGTCGAGCCATCCCAAGAAGACGCTCCAGACACCCATGTTCAATCAAGCAAGTATGGAATTGACAGCTGATTTCGAAGCCAATGAAGGACAGGTTTACGAGATCTCTGTCCTCCTGAAGAATGAATCTATGTCCACCAGCCTTGGAGGGCCCTATGTCGGAACGTCATGCATTGGTGGTGTTCGGATCGGGTGCTGCGAAAAGATCCACCCTGCTGTCGCTTTAAATGAAGCCGTTGAACTAGCGAGGAGTGTAGACGTGCCTATTGTCATAGCTGGTCTGAACGCCGATTATGAAACCGAAGCGGTGGATAGGCACGATCTAGAGCTGCCACCTGGGATCAACGACCTTATTCAGAGGGTAACCGAAGCGAACCCTAAAACCGTGAGTCAATGGAAAATGTCATTCAGATCACCATGGTTCCTGGTTAATGTCAAATTAGATCATTGTCAATCAGTCCGGCTGTCCAGTGACCATGCCCTGGGCCAACCATGTTTCGACTCTTATCCAGGCGTGGTTTGGTGGCCAGGAAACAGGCAACGCTATCGCCGATGTACTCTTCGGCCGCTGCAATCCGTCCGGACGTCTGTCTATTACGTTCCCGCGCCGACTTGAAGACACGCCGTCTTTCCTTAGCTTCGGCAGAGGCGTCCGCCAGATGTATTACGGAGAAGGCGTATTCATCGGCCACAGATACTACGAGAAGCTTGGCAACGACCCGCTCTTTTACTTCGGATTCGGTCTTTCATATACGACCTTTGAGTACTCGAACCTCAAGGCCCCAGAGGTTGTCGACTTGGGCGATGATGGGGAGCAAACTTTCAACGTGTCGGTTGATGTTACCAACACCGGTGACAAAGATGGACACGAGATCGTACAATTGTGGGTCTCTGATGTAGAATGCGCCACTCTACGGCCACGCAAAGAATCGAAGGGGTTCGCCAAGGTATGGGTGCCCAGCGGTGGGAAGGTGAAGGCCGAAATCAGCTTGAACAAGTATGCCGTGTCATACTGGGACGAAGAAGAGGAGAAGTGGCTTGCTGAAAAGGGCTCTTTCAAGGTGGTGATGTCGCGAAGCGCAGACCCTAGAGATGAAGTGTTGCAGCGCGAGTTCAAATTAGAAAGGGATTTGTACTGGGGCGGGGTATAGACGAGTGTAAAAAGATGGATGTAACTGATAGGAAGGTACATTAGTTTATGTAATACTTTTGAGTATCAAGGTATCGCTAGATTATAGAATATGGGATAGACAGAGTAATTTATCATCGTGGAAGCTTTTTGGGTAGAAGCTTATATTGTGAAAAAGATATCGTCTCCTCATCACCTGTGTTGGCAGCCTAAAGCTTAACCTTGTAGGCAGCAATCGACTACATAGGCACTAGATTATAGAACAAGGAATAGACAATGTAAGTTATCTTATGCTTCCAAGTGAGGATAGGTTGCTCTGGCTCTACTAGTGAGGACCAATTTGGTAGGGGGTGCTGAGGGTCTTCCACCTTACACTTTAGAAGCATCGTTAACACTTCTAATCGTATATTTGTCGCTCTTTATGAGATGGTACTTTTACAAATATTGATCTATACCAGTGTATCTAAGTACTGATCTATGCCACTGTAATATCTAGATATCTGACCTTGACTTGGTTATTGCTAATCGCAAACACACCAATGACAGGCCCCACAAAGTCATGTCCAGTCATATCTAGGGAGTCTATTGCGCCCATCTCTCGCCTCGTCCCGTCCTCCCCGAGAGAATACCAAAAGGCAAGATAGAGTTCCGTGTAGTCTATCCCAAATACTATCCTCTTGTCGTTGGCCGACGCGCTAATGCTTTGAGATAATGTTCGTTCAATGGAACGGGCCCTATTGATAACCTCAAAGACAATATTCTTGGAGTCGACGTCAATAAAGACACGAGCATATCGGTGCTCGTCTTTGTAATAGCATAGACCTGTCTTGAGTCGAGAGTCTTTTATGCCGGAGCTATCCAGAGCCTCGAGCGTTGCGGAAGACATGCCATGAAGACTCCTTTGACGCTTTCCAATGAACGTCACCGGCTCGTTGTCCTGGTTCAGGTCCGCTGTGCTGGATGTCAAAGTGACACTGCTTCCATCATGTTCATAATGTTCCGTCACGGGGTCGCGGATCTGGAGATACGCGACGTCTGGACGTCCAAGCTTTCTCGCGACAGGAAGTTTGGAAGGGCAAAGGTTTTGGTCTGTTGGAAGGGGCACGTCGATCTGAACGGCGTCAATGACCGGGAATTCCCCTTGGTTCCACGAGGCCGTAGTAAGGACGGACTCGCGTCCCATGATGAAACGCCCGTTATTCTTGCGTACACCGAGGCATGCAAAGTACCATTGTCCCGAAGGATGCTGAAAGAGGTCTCCGTGGCCTGTGTACTGGATGTATCCATCAGGGTCCGCTTTCGGTAGCACCGGGTTCGCTGGGTTAACTTCATACGGACCCCAGATATCTCGCGACCGAGCCATAATGACATGGTGGTCTGCAAAACAGCCGCCTTCAGCGATAAGAAGATAGTACCATCCATCCCTCTTATACATGTGCGGACCCTCGGGGTACACCTTCGTGATACCCTCCCAGAGCATCTTCCTTTCGGAGAGGTCTTTGCCGGTCTTGACATCGATCTCGAACTGCCAAATCTGCGTTTCCGGAGCGGGTGATTGGGCGCCCATGAGGTACACGCGGGTCGTCGTCGTCCCAGAATAAGCTGGTGTCGATTGCTTGGAAGTTGAAGAAGACCGTATCGCTCCATTCGTCGGCCCAGATATCGGTGGTTGACAAAATGAAGTTTCGACAGCCGTGCTTTCCAGCGGGCGGCTCCTTCTGATAAATATTGGTGCAGACGATGTAAAAGGTACCCTTGTGGTATCTGATCGTGGGAGCCATGAGCCCTCCCTGGGCGGCTATCTTGATACCATCCTCATCAGGGCCGACCAGCCGAGTCATCGAGCGCTAGAAGACATCAATCCTACCCCATTCACTGCATTGCCTGGTTGAAATCGTAAGCAGGGGAGGCCATTGACTGGAGATCGCAGATGTGCAAGACTGGAGAGATTTACCAATGTGCTTCCATTCCTCCAAGCCTCTGCATGCATAAACTGGCAGGCCCGGGAACATGTGGAAGCTGGAGTTGACAAGGAAGTAGGTGCCGTCCACGTAGGTGACGGAAGGGTCGGGAGCAAACCCAGGAATGATGGGGTTGACTTTAATGCGCTCCATCTTGTAATATTGTGTGCCATTGAAGCGACAAATGTAGGCTTGATCGGAATAAATTCCAGGTCAAGTATGACCCAGGCTTATTATGCCTCCGTGTGCATTTCCGAGGTGGTCTGGGCGCGGGGGCTTACCAAGCATCAGCTGTGCGAGCTAGGGTGATCCATAGGGGCCAAGTTCATCTTAAGCTCGGGGCTGAAGACCCTTATCTTCCGAGCGTGTGATCATACATAGCCACCGTTGCTGTTCATTGACTGCTCGGAGAAATAGCTATAGGGTTCGGCATTATTGCGGGGTCTTTTATTAGACTGTCTGGGGGATATTGGGGTACCCAGGCGGGCCCGCTCTCTTGACATACGTGGCTTAACATGAACATGTGAGCATTTCGGGCAATTATCGTGCTCGCTTTAGCTGCAGCCCCTTTTCTGATTCCCATCTCTTGGTTAGTCCCAACAGTGAATCCCTGCAGCCAAGTTTTGAGTCTCAAAGACAATACAACGCAGGAACTTCAACCGGGGGACCAGCCAGCGGCCCAAACCCAACCTCAAATTCCCTTAGACTGCATCAAATGAAATGCAGTGGCGACACTGACAGTGGTTAATAGAGAATGAGCTGAATCGTAATTTCTTGCCGCCCGTGGGTACAATGATTACACCGACGTGCGGTATAACAACCCCGAAGGAGCACCGCACCTTAGTTTGTCAGTCGATGGGATCAAACTTTTTGGCTATTGGAGTCCAACAGTTCGACCGCTGAGAGACGTTACTAGGTTGGCATTAGCGACCAGGGTTACTTAGCTAGCGGGTATATACTGTATTTGCTCGAGCAAGTCAAAAGCTAAATTTCGCTCAATTCCACCGAATACGACAAGGTAGTGCTTAACTTAACGATTACATACGAGATTACAGAGGAGTCTCGAACCGCTTACTTACTCCCTGCTGCAGCCCCCCAGATAAAGCCCGCACTATGGATTCTACCAACTCAAATGAATATCAACTCTAATCATCGAATAAGGTTATCCAATCAACGAATCCTTCCGATTGACCCCTCATGAGAGAATAATAACCATCACGGTTTCTAGCTTAATCGCAGGTGGTCGGGGTTCATAATTGCAATTGTAGTCCGAGAATTTGCTCCATGTCTCCCGAGCTGACACTCTGCTTCTCTACGACTTACCCCAATTAATCCTGCTCGTTCATAAATAGTCCCTGTAGCCGGAAAAGGCTCCAGCTCACCTCGCCACACCAACCACCTCATCATGGCCCACAACCTTGATCGCACTTGGATGTGGCATCCATCCTTCCGTGAAGACATCCCTGACACATCTGGCCTGTTTGTTCACTTCAGGAGGAGATTCAAGCTAGACTGCCAGCCACCAAGCAACCTGGTCATCCAGATCACGGCCGACACCAAGTACAAGCTCTATGTGAATAGCCAACAGGTTGCATTCGGCCCTGTCAAGGGAGACGCCAAGCTATGGTTCTACGATAACGTTGATATTGGCCCATACCTGCGACAGGGTGAAAACCACATTGCGATTCATGTCCTGCGTCTGTTTATCAACGATGCGTATGCCCCTTCTTTCCCACGGCTTCCGTCTGGCGGTCTCAGAGTCAAGGCTGAGACCGAGAACGAGCCTTTCGCTGCCCTCCTTGAGAGTAGCGAAATGTGGGAGACTGCTATCGATCCATATAGCATGCTCAGAGTGGACGAGCCTGAAGACTTTTTTCTTCACGTCTACGAACGAACCAGCGCCACTTCAGAGAACAGATTGACTTGGTGCCTTGCTAAGCTGCTCGAGTTTGACAACCAATTTGGGCACACAACCCCTTGGAAGTTATCCCCTCGAATGATACCACAGTCTCGAATTCAGCGTGTTGCTTTGAAACGAGTCCATAATGTCAAGAGTGATATAGCCCAGGAGGCCTGGCAGGCCAAACTCTGCAGCAACACCACGACGGCAGATGATCAGACAAGCCTTAAGCTACCACCGGGGAGCAATCACTCAATAGAGGTTGAAGCAGACGGCCATCTCACTGCCTTTATCCGCGCTAGATTCCAACGGCCGCAGAGAAGAGGAGCCTCTCTTCAAGTTATGTATTCGGAGAGCTACGAAGATGACCCCGGCGCGACACCCTGGGCGCGAAAGAAGGACGATCGATGCGACTATACGAAGGGTCTATATGGCACCAAGGACATTTACCAATTCCGTGGACAAGTCAACTTCGAACCCCTGGGATACCATCTAAATGAGTCAGAACGGGAGATCTTTATGCCATTTCACTTCCGCACCTTTCGATTCCTCAGGATTGAGATCAGTGCCGGGCCAGATGGTTTGGCGTTCGATGACCTCGAGGTCGACTCAGTCCACTACCCACTAGAAGTTACCGCCAGCTTCGAGGCTGACCAACAAGGGTCCGAGAACAACAAGCTCTGGCAGCAGCTCTGGTCGACGAGTATTCGTACCCTGGCGAACTGTATGCATGATTGCTACGAGGATTGTCCATTCTATGAGCAACTTCAATATGCCATGGATACCCGAAGCTCTGCCCTTTTCACCTATAACATATCTGGTGATGATCGACTAGCAAGACAAGCCCTTGTCCAGCTTCATAACTCTTTCGACGCCAGCATTGGACTGACAGCCAGTAGATCTCCCTCATATCGTCCTCAAGTTATCCCACACTTTAGCTTATATTGGATCATGGCTGTGAGCGATCACTACCTTCATCGGGGCGATGCCAAGTTTACCGCTCGCTTCCTTCCAGTTATTGATGCCGTCTTAGCGTTTTTTGAGACACGTATTGGTAGCAGCGGACTAGTCCACTCAGACCCAGAGCCTGGGGTCTGGTACTATGTTGACTGGGCTCTCGAATGGATTCCCTATGGCGTACCCCCAGCATTCTCACGGACCGGCATCTCGACATACACCAACCAGATTTATGCCTATGCTCTTCAAGTTTCTGCCGGTTTATTCAGGGATCTAGGAAGACCTGCAGTGGCCGAAGAGTTTCTGGCACGATCTGAGAAGATTGTGCGACGGGTAAGAGAGGCCTGTTATGATGGCGAATTTTTCACAGACACTATAAGCAGTGACTGCACCAAGAAAGACTATAGCAAGCACTGCCAAATCTGGGCTGTGCTAAGCGGCTGCGTGAAGGGTAGAGAAGCTCAGCCGCTAGGAAACTCGTACAGGAAAGTATCTCAATGTCTTTTTACACCCTCCGAGCTCTGACCACCGCCGGCTCTACTGTCTATAATGAAGCGTTTCCTTCGTTCTGGACCGTGTGGAGAAAGCAGCTTAGTCAGAACTTAACGACATGGGTCGAAGATCAGGGTGGGCAGCGGTCGGATTGTCACGCTTGGGGTAGCATTCCCATCTACGAAGCCACAGTAGAAGTTGCTGGAGTCTCTCCAGCTCTTCCTGGCTGGAAGGCAATCAACTTTTCTCCCCGCATCGAACTGTTCCCAAGTTTAGAGGCAACGGTTCCTCTGGATATGGTTGATGGCAAGCTTAGAGGTCTGGTTCGTGTGACCTGGACAAAAGATGAGAATGCGGAAACGAATCTACGGCTGTGTCTTGACATAGCAACAGATGAAACTATACCAGTGTATATTCTCATACCAGGTCATGAACAAGTACTCCAAGGCACAAGTGGACAATGGGACTTTGTTATCAAGGCTGCTTGAGATTTTCAATCTGACAAGTAGATGAGTGCATTGGTCTAGATTGTTTGCAGGAAGAGCGGCTTCGGGTTTCCTTCATTTATAGTCTCAACACATTAGATACAAGCTTCCCAATCGTCAAGAAAGTAACTTTTCATGTTTCCGCTCCATTGTACGCTGCAAATTGCGAGATAATAACAGACTGTCTATGTTCATGAGCAGTTCAGACGATGGGAAATCTGTGCCCTTAATCGTTAGCTTGCTGTCATCATGATCTCCAAATCGGTACCCTGAGGTAGCTGGTGGACTGCTACGCGTGTACGGGACTGAAATATCATGTTTCAGTGTTTCGATCCTGCATAGCTATTTCGCCGAAGCATTTACTGATTTGGAGTTGTTGGGGAGAAGCTCATCCCAGGGGACATTGAGGCCGTCAAAGTCCTTCATGTCAGCCAGAACGATATTTGCTTTGACCATGCGGTCCAAGCTACTACCAGCAGCTTCAGGTACAGCTTTGGGGTTCTGAGGCGCTGTACACGTACGATTTAATGGAGTGCCAGAGGCGAGTTTGTTGGTTACTAAATCTATACTAATAGCACCGCTATAGTAGATGATGTTACTGAACTCAACAGCTGTAGAGAATTATCTTGCCGACTTATAGAACTGCCACGTAGTAAATACACCTTCCAAATACTTAACGCCGGAGAAACGAGGCCCGCAGCCGGTCGAATCGAGAGACAATCTTCCGAGAGAGCACCTCGAATCATCATTTCCGGCCAATATCTCACCTGGGATAGTCAACAGCCCATCACTCTCTGACGTGAAGGAATTCCCTTACGCCCAATCGCCAACTCTTCGTTATTGAACGGCATATCGGCGAATCCAGTACTTTTACAACCGGCAATCAAAACGCAAATCGCGATCAGGGTGCATCTACACCTCCTGACGGGGTTACTAGTTGCCACCCCGTCTGACGACGCGGCGGCTGTCTATCTTGTTCGAGTTATAGAATGGAACTCTAAAATAACCCCGGAGATACTTATTAGTGTTTAAGCTCGTCCTGAAAGCACCCCTGAGGTATCACAAGCATGCTTCGAGACGAGAACCTTGATGAACAATTTCCCTTCTTTTTCCCAGCTCTTCTCAACGCCCGACACCAATCGAGACATAGAACAGCAACTATTTGATATCTTACAGCGATAACGGACCAATTATCTTAAGATACTCCACAGCGTAAAGGTCTTGGTACTAGCCTCGGCAATCATATGCAATATGGCTGGGATTATGGGTCTAAGCGCGGAGCCTCTAATCCTTGCCATGAGACAGATAAAGTATACCTATGATTTCTCAAATATACTCAAGAACGTTCTATTTCTATATCTCCGGTCAAGAGGAGATCAATACGTAAGTAAACCTAGAGAGAATGGCTACTTAGCCGAATTCTTATTCGCTTATATAATTTATCGACATAGGCTGAGAAGACTTAAAAAAAACCGGGAGTCGGATGCTCGAGTTAGCGCGTAACGTGGGAAACAATGTGGCCAAGACTCGGACGAATCGATGTGCCATGCGCTTGAACGATTTGTTGGCACGCTTAAATTCAACGGCATCAAACCTGATAGGACAAGTAAATTAGTTTTTAAGTTGGCCATATTAAGAATAAATGCTGTTCCCTCTGTATCGCTTGTCTCTAACAATACATCTTCAATTATGGAGCTTCCCAAGACATGCCTAGTCTTATCTGAGGTGTGAATCTTTACACCTCTTGATCCCCACATCTTCGACCACGATGTAACCAGAAGATGAATTCGTTAAGCTGGCATTCGTAAAGTCCGCACTAAACTTCGCTAACAAACCCTTGCCAAGCACTACCCCGCTTCGGTCACTTCTGAACGACAAAGTTACGAGGGGGAATTTGTGGATCAATTTAGCCGAGCCGCCTGTTGTGAGATGGGGCGACTCGAACTCGCGATTGGGAGCGAGTAGGAGCTAGTATCTCTTGATTGCCCGACGTGAGACAGGTTCTCGAAGGGGGTGGATTGAATTCTTGAACGAACTTGGGGTGGAGATAGAGGATGGCCATGTGAGCAAAGGTGATACTCAGGGAATTGAGTAACAGTGAGCAATGCAGTCCCTATCCAGCTATTCATCTTAGAACAGAACTCATGAGCCCTCGGGCAATTGGAGCCGGGCAAACTATGGCGCCAGAGAATTAAAAGCCGCACCCCAATGTCCGCAGAAGACCTTCCATTATCAGGAATCCAAGGCTCACCTCAACCTCAACGCTAGAGCAGTGACGCGTACCCCGCTTCTCTCGCCTGCGTTTTGGTCTTATCCGTTGATGACCAGGGTTTCTTTCGTCGGCATCATGTTGACTCATATCGTTGCTGCGAAAACTTCAATTGCCTGATGATGATTTCATCAAGTCGCGGCATTATCCTTCTCAAAGAACGACATAGAAATGCTGATAACCGTCTTTACTCTCTCTAGCTGCAATTATGGCGCTTAACTGTAGAACGATCTAGGCTTTATATTATCAACTTAAGTTATGCTATGATCTGATCCTGCTGTCTTGAGATTTGAGATAAAGAAAACGGTGACAGATTGGATCGTTTTATTTTTATTTGTTTCTCGGTTATATGGCGGTTGAGTGTAATTTGTCGTTTGTTCGACACGGGTGAGAGTATTTGTCCGAGGAGACATGACTTACCTTACATTTACACCCAATATTTCCCCCGAGATAGGACCTGGTAAGTGAAGTGGCTAATTCACCCTAACATTTGACACTGTTGATCGTATAAATGAAGTAGCAGATCAACGTAATACGACAATACGCGTAGAACTAGCCCGAATGGCTGATGATCCTCACATGTTGTCTATCAGGTAGATTCGCGTATTAGGCCGAAACTTTTGTATCCAGCTTCTATTTGCGCATTCAGCCCACAACCTCTCCTTCAGCCTAAATTAAGTCTACGACATGATTCCAAGCTCGACTATTTTGTGCTTGTATAAAGGTATGTAAATGGCGCACGAGGCTACATCCCTAAACAATCTCTCACTCTTCAAACTACCAACAAGCTCAACATCACTATGCCCTCCGTAAGAAATCCCATTCTGCCTGGGTTCAACCCCGACCCTTCTATTCTCCGAGTCGGCAAGGACTACTACATCGCAACATCAACATTTGAATGGTATCCCGGCGTACAAATCTATCACTCGACAGATCTAGCCAACTGGACGCTCGTCACTCGTCCGCTATCTCGTGAATCTCAGCTTGATTTGCGCGGCGAACCGGATAGCTGCGGCGTATGGGCACCATGCCTTACTTACGACGGCGACGAGTTTTGGCTCGTCTATACCGACGTTAAGCGGAAAGCCGGCTCCTTCAAGGATACTCATAACTACATTATTCATGCCTCATCTATTGGGGGACCTTGGTCGGATCCTATATATACCAACTCTTCGGGCTTTGATCCCTCGCTTTTCCATGATGATGATGGTCGAAAGTGGTTTGTTAACATGCTGACTGATCACCGCTCGCGTCCAGAGCCATTTGCAGGAATTTGTCTGCAAGAGTTTGATTACGAAAAGAGCAGACTGATAGGGCCCAGAAAAAATGTATACAAGGGCACAGATGTCCGCATCACCGAGGCTCCTCATATGTATAAGCGGAACGGGTGGTACTATATCCTCATAGCCGAAGGCGGCACTGGCTATAGCCATGCATGCACTCTTGCTCGATCACGCGACATATGGGGACCCTATAAGACACATCCCGACAAGCATATTCTCACATCTAAAGATACGCCATTTGCAGCCTTACAGAAGGCTGGCCACGGTGATATTGTCGAAGCGCTAGATGGCAAAGTCTACCTCGTTCACTTAACAGGTAGGCCTGTGGGCCACTTCCCCCGATGCGTGCTAGGCCGAGAGACCGCCATCCAAGAAGCATACTGGGGTGACGATGATTGGCTTTATATCAAGAACGGGGCTGTTCCAAGCTTTTATGTTGCCTTCCCGCCTCGCGCGATGACACATTATACTGGTCAGAGCGAAAATATACGTTTGAAAAGGGTCTCCCGCAGGATTTCCAGTGGTTAAGAACTCCCAAGCCAGATCGCCTCTTCTCCTTTCGAGATGACAAGCTTGTATTGCATGGCCGGGAATCCATTGGATCTTGGTATGAGCACTCCCTTGTTGCCCGACGTCAAGAACACTTTTCCTATGAAGCTGAGACTGTCATTGATTTCTCGCCCGAGGATGAGCGTCAGCTTGCTGGCCTCACCGCATACTATAACCGATACTGCTTCTTTTATCTCGCGGTGACGACTGACTCAGACGGCCAACGAGAGCTTCTTATCATGACTTCTGAACAATCTTACCCACGCAGTTATCTTAAGGAACCATTTGTCGATCCCGTACAGATTCCCAACGAGGGTAAGGTCAAGCTAGCGTTGGCCATTCACGGGGGCCAACAGCTGCAGTTCTTCTACGCCCTCAAGGGACAAGATCTGGTTAAGGTTGGTCCTATATTTGACGCTTCCATCATGTCAGATGAGTGTGGCGGACAGGATTCTCTCACGGGAGCATTTGCGGGAGTAGCTTGCTCTGATTTGAATGGGTTGGGGAAGAAAGCCATATTTGACTACTTTATATACCGACCTATTGAGCATAAGTATGATCGCTATGAAATCAAGTCATGATCGATATAGGCGGAGTTAAGATCAGAGATATAATAGAATAGGAATGCGCTGGTAACTAAAACTAAGAGCATGTGCAATCGATGGAAAGTGGAAATGAAAACATGTCAACTATAAAGGGATTCCAGATCTCCTTAACTTTTGTGAGGTGCTTCAGTTGCTAATCAGTCGCTTTTATACGAATCCAACCTACCTATCATACAGCTCTCGATCGGGGGTAATACCACTTATCTGCAGAGCATGTACAAGAATAGTGTAGCACTGGATGATCGTTCCAGCGTTCGGAAGCCTGCATGCTCACCCCAGGGGCCAATTGGGCTATCGTTTGGAATGATAGCTTATACTAAACTATCCTTCACTTCTCACAAACATAACATCTTTAAAGAGGAAGATAGGTATAAATAGGCATATCCACACCAAAGCTAGTTAGCTTATAGTTCTTGCTTAACATTGTCAGCACTTATGTTTTTTTGGTCTTGTTTTAAGGTTTTCTAAAAAAAAGAAAAACAGCAAATAATCATTTATCCTCGGTATTATCTATGCAAATATTCTCCTTTGTGGGCTTTTAGATATAACACTCTTCCTGGTGGGCTGCTAAACAGCAAGTGCAGGTGCTCTGATAAGTATTTACCTTTAGCTATAACCCATTCTCGAGCTCCCTTCACTCCTAGCATTTGTATTTGAGCATTATATAATAACCGGTAGAAATATAGGTTAAGGGATGTTTAATACACTCGCTTACCTGGTATACTCGCTTATTAACCACATTATAAATAGCAGCTAAGTTATTAAAAAAAAAGCAATTTTAAGTAAAGAAGTTATCAATATTATTGAGATATTATAATAAGCAGATTATATGAACCTTGCCTCCTTACCCCTACTACCCTAGTTATACCTTATATTAAACACTCGTATTCTAAAAGCAGATAACGCTTCGGCCGCCGTAGATAGGATACTGAACACTCAAAGAATAGCCTTAAGCTACTTCACTAGTAATATTATGAAATGTAGGCAGAATCTAAGTATTATACGGCACAGCCTAGGCTGAAGGAGAAGAGTACGAAAAGCAGGCAATGTATGTAAGCATTAGTGGCTAGTGCTCTTTCGGTTTAAATAAGCCGTCAGTGGTAACGAATCGTATTTGTATATCTGCCATTCACTAATAGTTTCTTTTACTATGTCTTGAAGGCACTCTTTGGTTGTTCTGTCACTCAGCTAAACCATTAGAGCTGGAATGCATCTTAACATAAACCGACAATGAGTATTAGCACTTTAAAAAAGTCTTCTACCAGGCTATTACCTTGCTGTTAGTACCGCCCTCTTTACCAGCGGCTTCTACGGTTTGCTGGGCATTATCTATCAGGTCATTTGCCTCATCTGGGTTGCTAACAAGACGCCACGGACTCTCACTTGATGGAATGGATCTAACATTCTTTGTATTATGATGGCTATTTATATAACACTTAGTGGAGTGTTCGGCTTGGTAGATGATGATAACCAAACTGCTTCCCGAGGTGCTTTCGCGTCCGTCTTCGTCTATCCGATAGGTTATACCGTTTCCTTCATACCATTATTTAGATAGTATCTTCAGAGGTCTTCAACTTTAGCTTGAGGACAAATGGTATTGTACTCGCAGTAGCATTAAATCTTATGGTGGTGATTGTTTATTTCAAGTTACACCCCTAGCAATTGTAGGTATTAGCTAGTGGTAACTTTGCTTAACCAATAAAACTTGGAAAATCAGCAATCTAACTTAAGTACAGGTACTACTCTCTTTTTATGACGTCCAGCGCCGCTGGTGCTACTTTCTACTTCCTCTTGCCTCTCAAGACTGTAAGTGATCTTCTATCATCAGACGTACGGACCTTTTGCTTACATACATTAGCCCGGCAAGACTCTCGACGAGATCGCGGCTCTCCTCTGAGATGAAGTCGTTGGATCATCTTCACAAGTTAAAGAAAAGCTTGGCCATGATATCGAGGTTTATCAGCGAGAGCACCAAATCTCCTAAGGAGAAAATGGCTAATTGGCGCGCAGTAGTAGCATAAATCACTTTCGCCGGATCCCAGCCATGTAGTTGGAATTTTAGGCCCGAGCCTTATAGTACATTCTTTTACTACTCCGTGTTGATCTTGGACTTTCTGTCTATGCATCTGGCTTCAAATGAAGCGATGGACTACTTCATCCCAGTCCAGCTGCGTTCCCATCCCCTTCTTCATCATCCAAACACCCTCTTCGTGGTGCTCCTTGGCAATCGCCTTACGCGTCGAGCTGTGTACAGCTGTCCATAGGCTCTTGCTGATTCCTGTGCTAGGATATGCAAACACCCCGAACATACCAGCACCGCTCTTGGTCACTAGACTCGTCGCCCCTTTTCCGAACCCCTTGGTAGCCCCCAGTGCGCCTTCTTTCTTTGCGCCCTTGTATGGTTGTATCACGAAGTCACTAAGACCGTCGATGAAACCCCACGTAAATGTCTTTCCTGCGACTACCATGCCACTCTTGGCACCTGTCACTGGTTTGTGATCGCGCACGTTGCCGCCATAGAGTTGCGGTATCGACTTTAGACCCTCTATTATAGCCAGCGGAAAATCCACCAGCATACCTTTCGCGGCTGTTTGGCCAATTCCAGGATCCCACCGGGTGGTTTCAGTTAGGATAGGATTGCTCTGGTACCTGTATAGGGTCAGTCGACAGCCTGGCCGATGAGAAAGCGCATAAACAAGAAAACCAGTTACTCACGGCTTCAAGTGCTTACTATCGATCGACTTGGTAGAGATTAGAATCTCCGCAACGATCTTAGATAGCTTAATCGAAAGCTTCTACTTGATGTATGACCACACAGCAGGTTCATTCGTACGGAATCCGCTCTAGAGGGAGCTGTTTGTGGAACGACTGTACGGCAGCACGAACGCCTACCGCTGAGGCCATCTTATTGGCTATAATCGCGGCTGCAGTCGCGGCCTCTTGCGACCGACAGTAACGAATGGTTTCAGAGAGGTTGTCTACCGTAAGTTCTGTATGAGGTATCGGATTGGGACCTGCGCCTGCGCTGGCCACCATCTGACCCCAAAAAGGCTGGCTGAAGGTCGCACACTAGTATATAAGATAACGTGCATGATAAGCAAGTGGACCAGACAAGTGAGTGGGCCAAAAATCCCTCACCCTATAACATTTCTATTTGATCAATTGATCCTCAACCATCAATCATGTCTCAACCAAATAAAGAGGCAAACATCATTCTTGCGCTTCAGGCCTATCAGAACAACCCAGAATTAGGTCTCCATCGCGCAGCTGAGATATACCAGGCCTCCTATGGTTCACTCTGTCGCCGAACCCATGGCATTTCTTCTCGATACGATATTACACCCAAGTCACGGAAACTATCTGATCTAGAGGAACAAGCTATTATTCGATTTATCCTCGACCTAGATTCGCGAGGATTTCCCCCGCAACTGCGTGGTATTGAAGAAATAGAGCGTCTGATTAGATACTCTATTGCCTATGTTTCGAAGACTGAGTTCTTCCTGGCCTTTTACGCTGCATTTCAAGCTACAATCACGGAGGTAAATATTAAGGCAGGTTTTAGAGGAGCCGGGCTTGTTCCTCTTGATCCAGAAAGTGTGGTCTCAAAGCTTGATGTGCAGGCGCGGACTCCAATGCCTTTCGAGGAGGAGGCTAGCCACCCCAACCCTTGGGTTTCAAAGACCCCAAAGACCGTCCTCGAGGCTGAATCTCAGTCTAAATACCTTGAAAGACGAATCAGAAGGCATCAAAGTAGCTCCCCAGAGTCTATTCTAGATTCACTAAAGTCTCTTTAAAAGAACGAAGGCGGTTATGCATGAGATGGCGTTGATGAGGTCTGAGATCCAAGACCTTCGACGGGCAAAGAGACACTAAGCCGGCGGCGGAGGGCAAAAAGGGCCCGCCTATAGAAAAGAGGGAGGATGACACTGCTGAGGGAAGGTCTGCGGGCATTTCTACAGCATGTGCAAGATCTCCGGTAATGCTAGCTTTTCTCAAGCTCTGATAAGGTGGTGTCGGGGTAGCTGGGCTAAGGTATGGATACTCATCGCCGGCGAGCTCGTGTCGAATGGTGTTTCGTTTGTTGGCGGCTATTGACGGTGATGCGTAATATCTAATTCAAAAAGCGAGTAGTAAAGGAAGAACCGAGACGATGATAGAGGGAGTGACAGAAAACGCACTCTCAAAAGCCAGACGCTAAGTCAGAATATATAAGTACTGTGCATCTAGTTTTTCTTTGCGAAAACGTGGTGCGTGGCGCAGCTAGTAACCATCATATGTTAAGAGGCGTCCTGTGCTAGTCCGTACTCGATTCATGCTGTTCCTGAAATAGCCCCGCTTTTCGGGCACGCCAAACAAAACTGCCGAGATATTCTAACGGAGACAGCTACTAACAAAAGAAAAGCAAGCAATCCTAAGACAGATTTATTCGTTTCATCTACGGTACTTACTTATCAATACCCACAGTGTCTTTAGGTCACTTCATGTTGAACAGGTGCTGGGGCCTCACGTGCAAGTAGGGATATTTTAAGATTACAGCCGAAATGGTAAAACCTCTAAGGGGTAGATTTCAACAGAACACAACATGAATACACCAATTCACATCAATGAACCGAATACACGTAATGTCTGACACTTCATCCATCGGTCCCAGTATCCTCCTAGTAGTTCGTTGGTAACATCTACCATCCATAAACCCGTGTTCGTCTAAAGCATAGGCCAAGGTACCAAAATACGCAAAAATGAGTAAAGCCGGGGGCTATCGCTGTTGTAGCAACTCGAGGTACTCTTTGGGAGTGGCGTGCAACCAAATGTATGGTGCAGACCATATAGACATTGCATTTCCGGAGTAGGTAGAGCGCCTGGTCATAAATGTGTGCATCACTACTGCGTTGCCATACTTCCTGTATATTGCGGAAATGGTCGTCTTCAACAACTGATTACTGGTTTGGATCCAGCTTGTCCCAATTACCGATATCTGTCAAGTTACTCAAAGGTCCTCGGCGCACCCTCTCATATACAGGATGAAGCACTGCGTCGACGCCGCGTATCGCTGGGATCCATCCGGCTCCGAGGATGCGAGACTTACGGTCGGCAGAAGAGTTATCATAGAGAGGCCCAAAGATGGCCAACACGTACAGATGTTCAACGACGAGCAAACAAATAACACAACGCTGTTATCGTCGCTCATTTGGTTTATGCCTTGCCGAAATCCCTGTAGTGTTATATTATGATGATAGGCTGCGATGCAGATAAGCCTCCGACTGTGAGCGGGCTGTCTGTAGGCAAGATGCAGCGCTGCTAGGCTAAGAATGCCATGCATGACGAATGCGTGTTGGAATGCGATCTGTGGAAAAACTATTTGCCAGTAATGGTCTCCACCAGAGGGCTTTACAATGTCTAATAAACTCCCTTATGTTGTTTGTAGAAGCTCTTGTCATCATGTGAATCGACCTCCTGTCTTTGATCGGGATCTGAAGATGTATTTATTGAATGAATTGCATAGTAATTTGGCTGTGAAAGGTTGGAAATTGAAACTATTGGTACCCCGCTTGTACTGCCACAAGAACCGGGATAAGGTGGGGCGGGGTACGCCTTGGAGGCTTAGGGGATAGGGATGAAAACCAATAATGTTGTGTCACGTTCGGGGCTTCGGAGGTCCGTTCGGTCATCTCGCTCCAACTCGTTTAATGTACGATGGACGGAAACCCCGAGGATGGCGTAATAAATGTACGTACGTAAGATTTGCCACGAGGCCCAGAATAATAACTGAGAGACATTGAATTTACCCATCTCGATTGCCAGGAATCAATTAAGCACTGCATATGCTGCCAGCGTTGGTCCTTACCTGCAGAATATTGATATTGAAACATATGTCCTTGATAGACAGACAGATAATAGAATTAAAGTTTTCTTGGTACCATAATCTTAATGCTAGGTCTCAAAGGCACTAACAAGGAGAGTTTAACCTAACCCCAAAGCTGACCTGTGGGTGTCATGATCGACGCTTGCATATGTAACTGAGGGCGCCCCCCTTCCTGAACATGGGCCCTGACAAATCACCAACGGACACAATGGATCATCTGCCAACGAGCAGGAGACGATCACACAAAAAGTCAAGAACAGGCTGCACCAATTGTAGGAAGCGGCGGGTCAAGGCACGTTTTCTTGCCACCCTTTTAGTGGATTCCCTATTGCAGTAGACCAACCTGAAGATAATCATCAATCACATGCTAATTCCGTGCTGTAGTGTAACGAGAAGGGACCAGCTTGTACAGCTTGCGTTCGACGTGGCCATCCATGCGTCTATCCGTCCACGGGAATCGCCACTTCCAGTCTGACGTCGAACAGCGACCCTTCCACACCCGCTTCGGCTCTGCAGACGGATGAAGCATTACTTACTTCTTCGCTTTCCGTACCAAGAATTGTTGAGGGCTATGAACATTCGCCATCGTCAGCGACAACCTTTGTGCTTGATAATCTTGCCTTGCTACACCACTGAATCCTGTCAACGACCCCGCACGAGCCCCAAGGAGCCTGCCGGGGTGATGATTGTTCTGCCGGAATAACCCACTTTGCGAACAGTCAACGCTCCTAGTTTGGGAAGGGTTCTCCACTGCACAGATCTATGGTTGAGATCGGCGAGATGAAAGTCAGGCTTATGAGGTGACCCATAAATACATCCCTTATGCCAAGAAGCCCTGAAGGTTTGCTTTCAGAACTTTGCCTTTACTTATAATAGTTGCAGTTTGCTCTAAATAAAAAGCATTAACCTATTACAAGAGACGCTTTAGAATCCCTCTCGCCTCTGCACGCTGCAATTATCTCTCTTTATATACGCCGTTATATGCCCTTTTTATATCCAAACTAATAAGACTTATAACATAATATAAACTCTATGCTGAGAAGATATATTCTTATAGCAGTAAAAGGGCTTACTCTGCTAATCGCTCCTTGCATGCGCGAAAGTAATTCCTTGGAAGCAGTCTTTAAGTCTCTGCTGCATAGGAGATTCTCTCGGTAACTACTAACTCTAACACTTTACCTAGCATAGCTAAAAGCAGGATCGGTCTCCAGGCTTTTGCAATCGTATATTCAGTTACCTTTACCCGGCTTCTTAAGTAGTATAATTTGAGCCTATCTGTAGTATCTTAGTATCACGGCTTCCACTAGTAATGCTTAGAAGATATCAAGCATATATTCGTATTTCACCGACATGTAGACCTGCTTCCGCACAATTACTGGTAGTCTCTCCTCTCCTGACGCTTTCCATGACATTATTGCCTACAATTGGCACTTCACTTCCTCTAGAGACAGGTTCGGTATTATTACTAGAGCTCTCTGCTGCCTCAATCTTTCGTCTTTAATGTTGTCTGGTAGTAGCGGGAAGAACTTTACTAGAAGTTCTTTGGTTTGTTCCTGATGATTTGCTGTTGCTGTTCCGTCTGCTCTGACGAGCTGAGGTACTTTTCCGAAAGCTGCAGCATCCCCGGACTTTACATACTTGGCTACTGTCCAGACATTATCGTTATCCGCCAGAAACTCCTTCCAGTGATTATTCTTGCGTTGTCGGATGGTATCATGATTTTGCTTCGCCGCTGCCAAGTATTGATTTGTTGTTTCGGAGAAAATAACTAGTAGAGGCGCAGCGCGTCTACCCACATAGACCCTCTATGTTACATCCCCTTAAATCCTATTCCTCTCCTCGCGCGGGGCACTGCCAGTCAGGCTGGCGATCTATTCCATGTCCACCGTCCACGTATCCATGGCGTGGAAATAGATTATCCGCGCATCCATTTCCATCCATTCCATGGAGCTGGCCGCTATATAATCCATCTATCCAGGTCATGGTTCCGTGGAATGGATGGGTAGAAATGGAAGCAGGGGTATAGACTGGTAGGGGATTTCTAGCCTAGCCCCCAAGATACTCTGTAATTCAGGGTGAACCAACTTGGTCATAGTCGGAAGAGATCTCAAGTACCTATTTGTATATACAAATTAACGCACCTTTAAACAGAACATAACAGCCATAGGGTCATAGATATTTCGCGTCACGGTGCTGCGTTCGAGCGTCTCTGTGCAAGCGCATTCTTACAACTGCATTCTGTACCGCGTAGAATGGCTGAGAGTCCAATTATCAGATCTATGGTGCTCGAGACGCCATACCAAAGGGATAAGAAGAGCTCATAGGACCTCTTCACTTGGAAAGACATCCCTGGCTATATGCAATCCCAAGGCTGTGCGTCTACATCGTCGTAGATATGGCGATTCGGCTACGATATCGAGAAGAGCGATGACGATACAAAGCGGCGATGGGTTTGCAAGGTGTTAACAGTCGCAGGCCAAACTTCAGTCGGCGGCCTCAAGCGGTGCGCAGAACGCGGAGATCCATCTCTAGAATGACTACAAGGTCTGTAACCCTTCCAGAAGACGGAAGCCGCCTAGCAAAGCAAAGGAGAAGATACCATCGAGGAATATCGCCAAGATGATAAATTGAATACCTGTGACGCGCGAGAGCAGCAGATTGCAAACCAGATCATTGGCCGTTTTGACTGGCTAGTCTTCCAGCATTTAGTAGCCTCGTGGATCATTAACAGCAACTCTTCTTTCCGACAAAGTGAAGATCCATACCTCCGCGCCGCTTTCGAATATCTCAATCCACTCGTGAGGACAACCGGAGTGTAAATTACCCATAATACCGTCCGCAGGCGTATTCTTCAGGTGTACGAGGAAAACAAGGCTGAGATCAAGCGAGTATTAGCAACAGCTCCGGGGTCACTTCATATTGCATTCGATAGTTAGAGGTCTAATAATCGCCCCGCTTTGTGTGGAATCTGTTGCTACTTTCTTAACATCCTTAGCCAGCTAGGAAAACTTGTGGTTAGCCTTCCTGAACTTATCGACCACCATTCTAGGGATAATATCGCTACCCACGTAGTCGACTTCCTTCGAAGCTACGGCATAACCTATAAGGTGGGATATTTCATACTTGATAATGCTAGTAATAACGACACGGCGATAGAAGAAATTAGGAAGGCGCTCGGTTTTGAGGGCAAAACTCGGCGATTACGCTTCTTTGGCCATACCCTCAGTCTCGCCGTTAAAGCACTTCTTTTTGGCCATAATTCCATGGCCTTCGAGGACAATATCCAAGGGAATAAGACCCTTGACGCGAAGGCCTACGAGCTATAGAGACGGAAAGGACCAGTTAGAAAACTTCATAGCCTCAACTTCTGGATCCACCGCTCAGACTCGCTTACCAATCTCCTCCGGTCTCTTCAGCTTATAACGTACAGCAAGTCTGACGATCCGGTGCTACGAGCAAAGAAACCTCTAGATGCTATCATTAATGTGGTTACCTGTTGGCTTTCCACCCTTTATATGATTCTGCATGCCCTTCTCCTGAAGGACTTCCTCGAGGACCTTTAGTATAAGCAGAAGAGCGAGTGGGAGGGGTCGGTATTAAGGAGAAAGCAGTCAAGCAGCGAGGTGCCGCTCTGCCTTAGTGACGAGAACAAACTCAAGGAGAAGGACTGGGCTATTATTTCCTTATTTAACAAGGTCCTTTAACACTTCGAGCACGTCTTGATTACTCTCGCAGCAGCGCAAGCGGAAGGAAGAATACATTAAGGCATATAGGTGCCCGTAGAACACTTTACTTGGCTATGAATACCCCCATAGCAAAATAGAGGTACATAAGGCTGCTGCCCATCGATATCCCGATCCCGAGCACTTTAAGGTTAATATTAACCTCTATTTGAAAAAGCTTAACAAGTATTACTCGCGGCTTAACGCGACGCCGGTTTATTATGCCGCCATTGCATCTCACCTAGCGTATCGTTAGGGATATTTCAAGGATGTGTGAGCGGACCGCCGAGACTGGATCTAAACTACAAAGTCCCTTGTAAAAGACCTATACCGGTCTCACTACGAGCCGCAAATTATCTCTCGAGGTCAAGAACGCGGCGAGCCGGTCACGAAACGGCGTATATATCGGAATCCCTTTGACAGGTATCGTAAAGAATCTCGTCAGGCTCCGACTCTATTATAACCACCTTTATCGATGACTACCATGTTGCAAGCTGAGGACGCAGCTAGCAGTTCCACATATGCTGTAGGCGACAAATACAGCGATTGGTCTGTGATGTCTACAAGTCCGACCAGAATATCCTAGGTCCTATTAGTTATTAGTATAAGAGAGAGGAAGAGTATCTATATCTATTATGAATAGCTCTTAACATACTCTCTATCCTTCCTATATCTGCTAATATTAAGAGGCTATTCTTAACATGCAGTCAAGTGGTTCGAGACCATCATGCCAGGCTGGACGCTAGTACGATCAGGATAACACAGGGGGTTAAATCATGGCATTGTAGAGGCTATATTATGAGCACAGAGAAGCTCCTTGAAGATGTCAAAGTGCCAGGGACTGATCTGTTCGCTGAAATGAGCTTTGCGGAGGCCCGGGAGGCAACGGATGGGAGGATCACGTGTACTGTCCCTGTATAGCGTCCACGCATTTCCATTTCCACGGGCCTACTCTCAGCGTCAGCGTTCATTTCCATCCATTCCATTCAAGAGGGGCCTAAATAGACATCCATCCATTCTACAAGAGGTTGCGTGGATGGAAATGGAATGGACCGCCGCAGCCACGTCCATCGCGGCGTTTTGCGTCGCGTTGCGCCCCACTTGACTTTCCAAACGCTACCTCCACAATGTTAACAAAGATTGTAAAGATTGTCGGTGTCTGGGTATGTCTCTGAGCTCCCATGAGTAGATGCTGCTGTAGAAGCTTGCGCTCGACAGCGACAGGCTAGGGTATCGTCTCGGGATATACGCGTATTCTCGTTTCCCCTGTCAAGGGAACTGCCTATACGAGTTTTTTTTTAGTTTTTTTTTTCTTCCGGAAAGCTCAGACCGCGAATTAGCATTTCGAACTTGGACCTTAATCTGCTCATAGCAGAGACCACGGCTTCACATCTCGCTAATGCCTGCACGGCCACAAGATTCTGCAATTGAAGTATGTCAAAGCTCGCCTCCTTAGGTAGAGCATGTACAACGTGGTTTGACTACTTGAAGAGTAGCACATGGTAAGATCGTTTTTCGACGTAAACTGCAATACTATCTCAGCTACCCTAACACCTAAACCAAAATACCTAACAAGTCTCATCAGTAATGAAGGTAAGAATCTTAATTGTTATGTACTCCCTGGGTTCACATACGTTAGGCAAAACGAAAGTTTTCAAAGCCACCGAGCCCAGTCTTGACCAGAGAGGTCCAAGATAATTCCGAGTTGCACGCATGATTGCATTCGCCCGACAAATAACAAACCATTTCCGGCTGAAAACTACCTGACATTTTATTGCAGAGGCAACATAATGGGGCAAAACGCACAAAGCAACCATATGCCCCCCCAGATGGAAATCCCAGGCTATGTCCGGATCAGGTCACACAACACAAGCAACAGTCAATTCCGGAATTTGTTTCTTGCCCAGGAGCTGGTAGGTGGAAAGCAACCCGAGCCTGGATATGCTGGATCAACTCCGCAGACTGCCATCGGAAGCAAGATGTCAAACGGTGGTGACGCTACTATTTGGGCGGCTGAGTTCAGTCCGAGCGGCCGGTACCTGGCCGTCGCAGGCAAGGATCGGGCCATCAAACTGTTCAAGGTCATCTCCACAGAAGAGGAGCGTTTGGTACAGCAGAGATGTGAGAATGGGACTATACTAGGATCGAAGAGCCTTTCAGCACCAGTATTTCTATCTAGGCCTTACAGAGAGTTCAAGGGCCACTCAGCCGAGATCTTAACTTTAAGTTGGAGCAAGAATGACTTTTTACTCTCAGGCTCGACAGACAAGACTGTTCGCTTGTGGCACCCAAGTCAGCCAACATGCCTTCGCGTATTTCAGCACGACAGGACTGTGACCTCAGTTGCGTTTCATCCCACTGACGACCGCTTCTTTCTCTCTGGGTCTTTCGACGCTATACTAAGGCTTTGGGATATTACAAGAACTTCGATAATTCACTCATCACCCATGGCGGGCATCATCACCGCTGTAGCTTTTTCGCCGGATGGCAAGGTCGTAATATGTGGTAGCTTCGATGGGGTTTGCATCTTTCTCAACACCACCGGATTGACGGAAAGAAGTCGAATATGTATCCAGTCTTTTGGCTCCAACAGTAGAGTCAGCTTCAAGATCACAGGTCTACAGACGATGGTTTCCTCTGAAAGCATCGACCCGACTCGCCAAGCAAAGTTAATGATCACGACCAATGACTCACGAGTTCGCATCTACAATCTTGCCGACCATGGCTTAGAACATAAGCTCGAGGGAATAAGAAGTCAGTCGAGTCAAATCCATGCTCGTTTCAACGACAGTGGAGAATATGCCATATGCGGCAGCGAAGACGATGAGGTTCATATCTGGCACTTGAATTCTAGGGAACCGAAGGAGTCTCATGAGAAATTCCATACACACTCTGAGGCGGTCACAGCTGCCGGGATGGCTCCAATTATTACTCGAGAGATCCTAAGCCTCTCGCAGGATCCGATCTACAGTCTTTGCGATTGTGGAACTTCTGGCCGCAGCGAGTTGCACGGTCATCAGAACCATACAGCAAACACCTCGTGCATAACCGAAACGACTCTTGATTCTTCCTCAAAGGCGACAATGGTGATGAACGATGCGTCGTACAATGGCTCTAGCAGCCATTCTAGTGGTCACATCATCGTCACAACAGATACTATGGGCAAGATAAAGGTATACCGCCAGAACTGCGCCTTTGACAAGCGCTACGGCATGCCTCATAACTATCTGGTTACTTGATGGCCCAGGTGCTTTACGTTTTATATATTCGAGGGACCTTTGCGTTATAGGCGCAGTATACCTGTCTTCAACTTATAAAAGGAGACACCAACAAAACTGAGCCATTGACATCGGAGAAAGTCTGCATCTTACTACTGGCATGAGGTAGATTGTGACACATTTACAATTACTACCTTGATGCTTGTGTTTATGAAGGATCAGCTGTCGCTGGCATTAAACAGTGACTCATGGAAACGGCTCGGTTGGTAGATCGGCAGAGAATCTCGGGCAGTATTACACACGCCTTGAGAAGAAAAGAGCCTCAGACACGTCGCAATAACGCTTCATTGACATGCAAGTTGCAATGAAGTCAGCAAGTTAAGAACAAATAGAGCTTTTAGTCATTGTACTGGCATTGGGATATGATGCTCTTGATATGATGGGAAGAATCATGTCTTTTGTTGCAACTGAAGAGACCTTAAGGCCAGTTCAGATAGGTAGATATGTAGTTAGTGCATCTGGGGCCTGAACTACTAAATTTTCCATAAACGAGCGGCTTTTAAGATATGAATCTGGCATTTAGATTGATTATACTGCACTAGCTGAACTGCTATTGGTGTTGCCCCTTTTCACACTCCACTACAGCTTGGAGATCGAATCTCTAGTACTCGAGAATTTTATTTTGATTTAAAAGATGGTCTCGTACAGCTAAGTTTCAGTGCTTTATAGCATAAGTCACGCATCTATAAATAAAAAAAGTTGTTTTCGATTAATCCCCAACACAGAATACTGCAACTCACTTTAGATTTGGACGGGTACCTGAAGACGCAAGGCAAGCTGGCCTAAAATAGCAACAATCTGATGTCTCCCGCACGGCATCACATCTGATTGGGTACTAAATGAAAAGGCCTGAGCTCCGAGGCTGGACTAGCTACTGTAAGTAATTTATGGGCTCGATGGATGCAAATTACCGAGCGAACCGCAGCAGGGTAAACGAGTAAACGAGTCTCAAACTGGTTCGTTCAAGATGGCTCAAGGCTATGTCGCGTTTGGAATTCTCGTTAGACATACTGAAACAAGCGCTTGTAACACTCTACTCTCCCCTATTATAATTGTGGATATACCTTCCCCCTTATCCCATGGTAAGATGTTTTTAAACAAGCCTTCAATTCCCTTCGAGCAGCGTCACTTATTCTTAGCCATTCATTACCAAGTCTCTTCTTTCCTCATCTGTCCTACATTTGTTTTGCTTCACCAGGTCTTTTTGAGGCATTCAGTTCTTACCACAAAATTGGTCTCTTTTTTTTTCTTTTTTCTTTTTCTTTTTTTTTTGCCGCCAATCGCTCTCTTCGATCTTCTTTTGCTCTTTTTCTCGACAGCACATTGGTCTATCTCCTTTCATCCAACAGCACTCCTTGGCCAAACGGGCTCGCCACTATGTATCTTGTTCCTCGAGACACGACAGCCGCCGATAGTGCAGCTACGTTCTCCCTTTACCATTATGATCCTTCGATAGCGGCCGCAGTCAACATGGTCTTGCTTTTTCTAGGTGCCACCCTCTTTCACTTCTGGCAGCTCATTCGGGAAAGATGCTAGTTCATGATCCCGCTGGCTATTGGTGGTATTCGTAAGTAATGTGCTGCTCTGCTGGGTTGGGTTCATGTTAACTAACAAACATGTGTCTATTGCAGTCGAAGTCATCGGATACGCAGGTCGAGCCAAATCTGGAGGAGAGAGCCCTAACTGGACACTTGGCCCGTATATCATCCAAGCCATCCTTCTACTCGTTGCCCCGGCTCTCTTTGCAGCAACAATCTACATGGAGCTTGGACGGATTGTTATCATGGTGGAGGGGGAATCACGTACCATGATCCCACACAGGTGGTTGACTAAAATATTTGTTGTTGGAGATGTTCTCTCGTTTCTCTTCCAAGGAGGAGGTTAGTTCAATCCTTTCCCACAGCTTAATTCATGTTATAGGGACAAGCATTACACCAACTGACTGTTGACATCAGGCGGAGGCTGTCAATCCTCCGTTAGCTTGGAAGCGTTACATAACGGCGCCAAAGTTATCATCGTCGGCCTCTTCATCCAACTGATCTTCTTTGGCCTTTTCGTTGTTATTGCTGTGGTATTTAACCGCTCGGTTAATGTGTCTCCGACGGGGCGCTCGCATGTGGTTCCCTGGAAGAAGCATATGTATGTTCTGTATGTTGGCAGTCTGTTGATCATGATCCGATCAGTCTTCAGAGCTGTCGAATACCTTCAAGGGTTTGATGGGTACCTGCTCAAACATGAGATCTACCTATATATTTTTGACGCCGTTCTCATGCTTCTGGTCATGGTTATAGTCAGTTGGCATCATCCTGCTGAGATTTCGGCAATCATCTCGCAAAGGGGCAACGGCTACGGATTAAAAATGGGCCCAGTTTCTACTGGACACAGCCGTTTGGCGTCAGACGTATAGTACCAATGCAAAATTGGTTTACGAACAGTTTCCAATTGGCCTCACGGGATATTTTATTGTACGGTGTGGGATTTGGAAGATGGACATGACCGGATTCGTATTTTTATAGTCACACATTGGCAGTTATAGTGGGTAAAAAAGCAATTCTAAGTCCCTATATTCGCGGTTAGAAGTGGCACAGCAAAACTGCTTCTAAAACACACTCCTTGGCACAGCTACGTGCCTCAGGGCACTTGAGTGGTTCGTATCCATCGTTTGACTCTCGTTTACCGAGTTTTCTCGCTCGTTCTTCGTTCCTGAACCTTCAGCTGACCTGGACTCTCTCGTTTATGTAAATTATTTTTCTCACGACCTACCCACCCTTGGCATTGCTCTGCTGCCTCTTGAACCATCCAGATCTTCCATACGGACAATCTGAAATGGGATGAGCGGACTGACCGGCGCCGTGCCAAAACGGGTGCAGTCTTTGCCACTCTCTACACACCCGAAGGTCCTCATTCCAACATCTAGACTTTAGTGTGACGAGAAGAAATCATCGTACAGTGGGATGCAAGAATTTTGTATCCAGGCGCAAGTACCCGCCTCCTTACTAAACCGATCAGTAGCTACCTCCTTCGTTCTGTTTATGCCTAATCAAGTTAGCTAGCTGCCTACCTGGGGCTAGATATCTACTCAGTATAGCTAGCCAGGCTTGTGACAGAAGCGGAGCGACAAGGCGAATACTTCATCTCGGATTCAAACTTATTGCACCTCACTGTATACGGCTTGGCCAGCAAGAATCACAATCCACTGAGCTTACACTGAGTAGGGACTACTCTAGCTTAAAACTTGGTTTTTCTGAATGAAACTCACGGAATTGGATGCATAAATGTACACAACAGAGTCAAGCTTGGTCGAGATTAGCAAAATTCATCTCCCTTGGTAATTTTAGTCTCGGACTTGACCGGTTCGGCTTCTGGGTCTCGGAACGCCCCTATGACAGCGAAAAAAGCTGGCTTAGACAGGCTGCCGTAAGGCCTTTGTTAATACCTTGAGTGGCACCAGCGATGGGAATGACGGCATTGGCACTCTTAATCTTAAAGCTGATTCCAACAATAAGAATGGAGGTTACCAATGCTCGAAAACTTGAACCTGGACTAGAAAGATGAGGTCAATCTCTTTGATGACTGGGTCTCCTCTTCAAAGCAATATGTATCAAACCTCTCAACCATTACTGTCCCAGGTTCCCGTAGTTATTTGAAAGCTTAGGTATCACGATATAGCGGTGAGGTCCAGGTGTGTAAGCTCAAAGTCTGGGTTTTTACTAACAATTCCAGATCGTCGTGCAGAACTGAGTTCGTCAAAAGATTTACCACGATCTCGAGAGAAGCGGATGAACAAAACACTCGTAAATGGTCAGTCGCTCACCGCAATAACATCCAAGGCTCGCCAGCAGGGCAAGTACGGTCCGTGCAATTTTCAGTACGTGAACTCCCGTCGATTTTACTGGAGATAATTCATTTTGCTTGTGGCTCTCACGATCCGGAGACGCGTAATCCTCAACTGCAAGAACGGGGCTCATAATTGATTAATGGAGACACAGGGACAATTACCGACTTGAAGCTACCAGACCCGGGTACACTAACACCGGCAATTACAATGAGTGGGATAATTCAGGGTATGACGAAGCCCCGCCGGTAACCCCATGGGAGAAGGCTGGCTAATGAGTCTGGAAGAGGGTGTCATAGCCACAGCTGATGTCCCCGGATAACGACGGTAGAGGAACATCGTTAAATTGTCCGAGGACGCCAAGTGTTATTTGTCCGAGGCCGGCTAAATCCATTACAAACTACGCACTAGACTAGCCGTCGGTGACTGGGGAATTGTATTCCAAGACTGGGCTTCAACGAGACGCTACAGTACGTCGCTCGAATTCGTTCTGAGAAGAGTATATTGACGAGTATCCTCCTCGTCCTTAGTCCCCCACTCTTCATTCTCGTTCTCGTATAACGCTCTCCCCCGCAAAAACAAACGTCATATCGTAGGAAGTAAGGTTGACGTTATGACGAAGAGGCCGACACCACAACCTATAATACCTCAATGATGACCTGGCAAGAATGATTGCAACATCACAGCCAACGACACCGAGAGCAATCCTAGAAACAGAAACATGAAGGCCACTATCATCATCGGAGCGCTCGTCGCCGTTGCTCAAGCAGTCAAAATCCCCTGCACCGGAACCACCTCACTGAGAGAGGAGGCGGCCAAGAAGAACCTTCTCTTTGGGTCCGGGGCGATCAATCCGTCCTACCTCGATGATGCACAGTTCAAAGCCGTTCTTTCCGAGCAGTTCAACAGTCTCTCTCCTGAGAACGAGTTGAAGTGGAACTTCTTCCATCAATCCCCAGATCACTACGACTGGCATAAGCTCGACCGCCTCGTCAAATTCGCAGAGGCCAACAACATGGCAGTCAAGGGACATGGGCTTATCTCGGGCTGCTGTAACCCAGACTATGTGCTCAACATCACTAGCCCAGCAGCTCTTCGCGCTGCGATGACTACCCACTTCGAGGCTGTCATGCACCGGTACCGCGGCAAGATGGATCGATGGGACGTTGTCTCCGAGGCCCTCAAAGCGAATGGCAGTGGCCTGGCGTCCAACATTTTCTACGACACGCTCGGTCCCGGCTACGTTGAAGAGGCCTTTCGCATCGCCCGAGCGGCAGACCCAGATGCCAAGCTGTTCCTCAACGAGAACCTTGTCGAGGTACTGCCGAAGAAGCGCCAAGAACTCTATGAGATGGTGGCACAGCTCGTCGCGAAGGGCGTCCCCATCGACGGGATTGCCCTGCAGATGCACATCACCCTCCAGCCCCTGGTGCCTGGTGTTATTAGAGAAATGGTCAACTCTTATAAGGCGCTCGGGCTCGAGGTCACCATCGCTGAAATGGATGTCCATACGTACAACGCTACCCAACAGACCGAGATCTACGGCGATGTTATCAAGGAAGCTCTTGACTCAGGCATTGCCGATATCAGCTTCTGGGGTTTCACGGATAAACACGCCTACACCTGGCTCCCGGGAGCGAAACCCTTGATGTTCAACGAGACCTACTATCCCAAGGGCGCATTCTATGCAACTCATAGTGCCCTTGCCAACTTTGTTCGGAAGTCTTGACTCTAGTTAATCTTGTCCTTGTACTACCTAGAGATTTCGACCCTTATTGGTCGTCATATTTTCTTCCAGGAATATTGATCCTCGTTAGTTGTGGATATTATATAGCAACCAAACGTTTTTATTACTTTATCACTTGACTTTCATTCCAGTACCAAGCTTTACGTAACAATCTAGACATTACCCACACCTTCTGCAGCCTACCCCAAGTCTAGGTTGCAAAAGAATGATCATGAATTCGATAATGCTGATGTGGCTATAACAGCCACTAATGAACACATGTGATTGGATAAGGGCCCAGGGATAGAATCATCTACAGACGTCGCTTATAATTTCAGATTTGCATATTCATGTTATGTTGTGTCCAAATTCTGCACCTTGGATGCTTTACTGTTTATGTGCGCAATCTTATATGACCTCCACTCACACGGAACAAACACGTGTTCAACGAATATCAAAAGAACAAACGTACGCTGTTTGCTTTTTATTCTTATACAGTAATGAGCGTGGTTCAGCTGGGAGCCTAAAGCTGCATATGCCGCAGGTACCGTATTGACTGATGAAATTCACCACGCCCTGTGAATCCCTTTGTCCTACCAAACCACGACTTTTAGTGCAAATGTCAGATCCTTATTCCCGTCGCAATTAATTAGAAAGATAGAAGATAGAAAAGGGAGCCACGAGGCGTAGTGAATTTCATGAGTAGATACGGTAGTACATTTACAAAGCTAGCACTTGATACACTGTACACCGTAAGTAACACTAGAATAGGTTGGGTCAGGTTCTATACACGGGGTCATTGTCAATGTTCTTCTGGTGTCGTTAGTTATGTTGCTACTTTGGTCGAGTCCGGACTTTGTCTCTCAATTATTGTGGAGTTGTTATGTAATCTTTGGTGTTCCCATTTTCCATCTTGCCGTATACGGACCGAGCCGCCGGATAGAGCGAGCCCAGCGTGGCACAATTGATGCACTTCGTTTAGAATACGAAGGGAGGGGTGATTATTTCTCTTGTTTTTCTTTCGTTTGTACTTTTTCTTCTTATTCTTGAAGAACGAACTTTTACAAGTAATTGCAACCGGAATACGAGGAGTCTTAATAGCTTTCGACGCTTCTCTTGCCACTTTCATTAAGGTTTTTATTATTTATATTGCCTCCAGTCCAGCAAGCCAAGTGAGTCATTACCCATTGGTGAGAACGTAACTACATTACCCCAAAGAAATCAACAGACATCTCCCTGGATAATAATGCTTTCATCCTTTTCCTTCTCTTCCACGTCTTCATCTTGGGTAACGATACTGGGGTGGACTTTTATCCTGGTCAGTAGCGGCATACTTTAGTTGGCATTTGACTCAACTAATATATCTCGGTACAGTGCATATTCTACATCATTCTACATACCATCTACAACCTTCGACTACATCCTCTTCGGAAGTATCCGGGACCTTGGTGGCTGGCGGCGAGCCGTATACCTTATACATTCTATGTATTAAGAGGAGCTGCCGCCCGAAAGACAAAGGATCTTCACGATAGGTATGGTCATGTTGTTCGCATAAGCCCAGATACTCTCTCGTTTACTTCGAGCCGAGCTTGGCCTGGTAAGTGTTTGATATTTTTAGTTATTGCTCATGAAGCTATCAGGGGCGATACCTAGAGGGCCTCTCTGGATGCGGAGCAAAGGGGTCTTGCATCTCGGTGCTATACGCATCGTGCCACATTTTCTCTTGAAATGCAGCCTTGGCCACATACTCATCTAACGCGTATCAAGATATATACGGGCCGGGGCAACCTAGAGGGCGAGGAAATATCCCCAAAGATTCCAGATACTGCCCTGAATCTCACCTGGTATGTTAGTGCTGATCAGTAACGCCTCGACCTCGAGCTTCTGGCGGAATTTTAAGCGAGACAAGCTCACGGCTCAGTAACAATGATTTTAATACGTCTTGATTATGTCTAGAAAGTTTTCAATGCTAAAACTCACCGGCGGCTCACACAGTGCCATTTAACACCATCGCATCATGAAGCATGTCTTCGAAAACACACCAATCTCTTTATTTCTAAGCTCCAACAGTCCCAGTATCAGTCAGAGACTAAAGAGGTGGACCTGAGCCATTGGCTCCATCTTCTGACGACGGATATTGCAGGCGATGTGATTCTTGGGGAAAAGTTCGGCGGACTTGAGAACGGCCAGTGTCGGCCCATTATCGCTGACATCCCATGTTTAGCAAGAGCCTTCGCCTCGGCTGTGGAGCTGACACAGTATCCAGGTATTCGCTATATAACGAATACTTTTTGGACCTGGTTCAACAGGGCTCCAAAGTCTCCAAAGAAGCCTATGGCCGTGCCCAAGCAAACAGAGAGCCATATCAAGGAGAATAAACTTATATCACGGATACTTGACGGTCCTGAAGACCAACGGTTAGTTTTCTCTGTACCAACCTCAAACCATGTTGCTCTCCCGGCGTCGTTACTGAAAATGTCATAGGTTGTCACCTGTCGAAAATGAGGCCATAACAATGGCTCTTATCATCGCGGGAAGCGAGACCAGTAGGTTGCACTTCAATAGGGTCCAACTTTGAGATGATTTTCTGTACTACTTTGCTAACCTTTGGGTAGCGGCTACTTTGCTGGCGGGCTCGATATATCTGCTTCTAAAGCATCATGTATGCCTCAAAAAGCTAACGTCGACTCTGCGCACGCAATTTCATACCAGTTCTGACATGACACTGTCTGCCCTTAAAGAGCAGCAATACCTTAATGCTATCCTCAAAGAGAGTCTTCGCCTCTATCCTCCCGCCCCGGGGAACCTATTCCGTCGGACTGAAAAGGAAGGGCATGTCGTGATGGGGGAGGAGATTCCGTCTAATACAACTCTTACGATGAATCTATGGGCAGCCAACCGCTCTGCGCTGAACTTCCATTTGCCCGACAACATGGTTCCTGAACGATGGATCCGGCCTCGATCAGCTGAGTATCAAGACGATGACAGGTCTGCCATGAAGCCTTTTAGTATCGGGCCGCAAGACTGCCCTGGGAGAAAGTGAGTCGAGAACGCACGTCTCACATCGTGTTGCAACTCCTACCTCTTTGTTGCTTTAAAACTAACAGATATTAGTTTTGCGTGGGCCGAAGCGCGTCTGGTGCTTGCGTATACGCTGTGGAATTTGGACCTAGAGCTCGTGTCAGAGAGTCAAGACTGGATGACCTGGCAGAAGGTGTTTATGTTCTGGATGAAGCCGCCTCTGAGAGTCAGATGCACACCAGCACAGACACGGGTTGAATAAGTAGAGAGAAGGACTTCTCATCCTGAGTATTTTCATGTATCTATAAAAATAGTCTTTTGTAATGCTTTGATCATCTATTGCGTGCTGAGACTGCTCACATTTTCCCTTCCGTATCGTTGTTTCTTTCATTGGAAGCCTCTTTGGCCGTTGATGCTATTGATAGACAATAGCCCATGCAAAACGAGCAGTTCTTACGATTTATTAGTAAGTTTCGACTTCCTGGATCTGAATCCCTACCGGCTTACGTAGGCCTGATCGAAGTTGAGGCTTGGCAATATCAAAACTCATCCCCAGAGGACATATTGCCTTGTTCGGTACGGAGTGTTCCAGAGCCACCACCTTCTAAGCGACGAGCGACGCCGACATGACTATGGAAACTCTAGGCAGTCATTGGCTTGAATCTGTTGAATACGATATTCTAGGTTATTCTCTCTTTGTTTATGCGGTGCTATAACCGACATAATCGACCAGCTTGGTCTGTGGGATTGTTTCTCTGTCTAGCCTTTGTGTTATCAATAGCTGCAGGCGTATCCCAGTACCTTGAGCGGAAAAAGGTGCAGTGGGTCGAAGGAAACCCCAGTCCAAAGATATTGAGAATCGAAGATTAGGTGCTTCAGTTGATGGACCTTCAAAAGCAACTGAATAGCAATCAACTTGAAACGTCACGGTAGAAAACCGTTATATAGACCACAACGAGAGCCTATCTAGAAAGTTTATTCTGCCTTGCAAAAGGGGGCTCGTGGCATGGTCAATTAACCGAGTAGCTATGGTTCTTGAATTGGAAAGCCCACTAAATGGGCTCAGTAAAATTGAGTCGAGCAACTAACTGCTATTTGATCTGAGTCTAGCCCTGCCAAGCCAAGCCATGTAATCGGTCATCCCAGAATCACAGATGCAGATTTGTGTTCGACATTGTCAATGAGGCGTGAGCCCTTGATCTTGATTGGAGCTAGAGCTAAAGCGGCGAGCCAAGAGTTAAACGAATCTAAACGAGGCTTGCCGAAGAGCGATAGATGAAACGGATAGGATGTCATTGCATTAAAGCCCCCCCTCGTCATAGGAGTTAATTGATCATTAGGTTCCATGCAGGAAATAGTAGTCTTTTCGTTCCTCATTCCTCTCTACCTCGGTCCTTTTTTTTTTTTCTTTTTTTTTAATCTATGATGGTTGGAGGGGTCAGGACTGACCTGTGCGTTCAAACTAAGTAGATCTCGACGCGACACCTGTTAGAAAGCCGATCAAAAGGTATATATTCTCCCCTCTTTCAGAAAGAGGGGAAGTTCTGTATCTATATCCCTCAGCTTGCCGATAACTAGCCGAGGTATTGCCTAAGTACAAGCAATCATTTCATTATCCCAATCTAACACACACCTTCCAAGCATAGTGAGGCGCGGACCAAAAAATATACCACGCTGTAGCAAAAACTTCTATAAGTCGATTTAATCGAAGAAAATGCATTTTTTTCTATCTGAGGCGACCTGTAACGGCCAAAAAGTTGACTTTAAAGTGTATATAGGGTAAGCAGTGATTCAAGCGGGCTCTCTCCCCTGCTTCAAAGCAACTAATCAACAATCGTTTAAAATGCACGAAATCCCTGCTCTTTGCTCATTAACCAATGAACGCTTGTTTAAATGCGAATACCCCTGGGAGTACCCACTCGCAACGTCCTGAGCATAACAAATTTGATGATGGGCGCTGGATCGCAAGCAAAGTTAATCCGTATTTAATCTAATTAAGGCACCGATGAGAATTGCTTGTCAGATCAAGTGCCGGGGAGCCTTGGCAATGGTAGAACTTAAATCCGGTAGAAAGGCAATGTCTAATTTATATCTGTTCTCCAATTTGCGTGTGTCTAGGCCCACAGTCACCAATACACTGGGGCTGGGTAGTGGCATGCGAAATGCATAGAGTGACTCCCTCTTTTTGTCTTTCGTCAGTCAGAGTCAAGGTGCGGGTTCATCGTCAGCAGTTTACTGTAATGCTTTCATGGAAGGTGCCCCAAGTTGGACTAGCTGGCGTACGCCCTATGCACAACCCAAGCCAAATGGTATCCCGCCGTCCCCATAGCCGTAAGTGTCTCTTAAGATCGCGATATTCATACTAGCCTATGATGGCACTTACCACTTCGAAGATTTCTGACTTGGTAATTTTGACTTCATCCGACTCTTCATAACGTCCACATTCGCTTGAAATGCTTTGATACTGATCAGGTTGCTGTTAGTAAATAAGAGGACAGGGACTACACTAGCGTCACCTAGTGCAATCAGCGCCATGTCCAGTCTATTTTAGGTCATTCCGGCAAATTGCTAATGATGGGCTACTGACGGTGCACCCGCACCTGACTGTAATCTAAGTTGCCATTCTGTGACGAATAAAAAATCCCCATCGGTAAGTGGTTGAACGACTGTACTGCGATTCGTCTTGTTTAAGGATTTAAATTTTACCGCTGGGGGCTCTCAACATTTCAAAATTCCCACACAGCTGCTTGTCCTTTCATCTCAAGCAACAGCAGGTTTGCTTGGCTGTCCTCTCTCAATGGTCACAAGACTTTTTGTGGTACGTGACGGCCATCCGTACTTGCCTTGAAAATCGACAAATGGTAGCCACCCTTCGGGTGATGCGAAACGACAAGGTGTTGTTTTTCTCCCTGAGCGAGAGCCTTTACGACAATGTTACCTTTCCCCTCGTGCCCTAGGTATCGTCCTGTCGTGAATTCGCAGAATCCGATCCAGCCGTCCAAATTAGTAGAACGCCACCAAAAACCTCCCAGAGGGTAGGGACTTTCTTCCAAACACACCCTGCCACTAACGACTGACAAATAACGCTTCCTGCTTGCGTTTCTGGCGCGAAATATATACCAAGAGTTCGGAGTTGGCACAGAATCGAAAGGTGACATGATACAAAAGTCGTGAGACGCATCCATATGTTATGTTATGTTA